>NC_141028.1:60487500-60520000 GCF_052040795.2 Danio rerio
TTGAAGAGTGACGTAAACACGCAGCATCTGATGAGTTCACACTGTTATATAGCGCAGAAATGACTGAGAAAATAAACAGGTGGGAAACTTCCGGAGACAAAGAAACAGGCTCACTGGTGCTTTGAAACTAATAAATAATACTAAATACTTTGCCTTTGATGAAAGCAAGCATCGTGGTGACGCACAATAGAGGTAGTTTCAATGTACAAGTGACAAAAATGTTCAAATAAAACAACAACAACAAAACAAAGACTTAAACGCAGAGTGTGGCTACTTCAAGAGGTCTTGCTTTTAGTATAAATATCTAAAATGTCTTAAATCAAGAAGCTTTTTCGAGACAATTTAAAATATTGTGGTGTTTTTCGAAGTAATATGTCAAAATTATTGATGCTTTAGAGACTTGGGAAGATCATTTCACCGCTGAGGAACAGAGACACGAAACGTTCTGGAAATAACCCTTCATCAAAATATGAGCTTTTAGATAGCATGTTAAAGCTATACAAAAGCACAATACCATGTTAAAGCTATATAGAAGCACAATGCCATGTTAAAGCTATATATAGAAGCACAATATCATGTTAAAGCTATATATAGAAGGACAATACCACATTCAACAGTTGACAACAGTGAAAGTAAAGGTTTCGGAAATCTTAAATGCTTTAGAGACTTGAAAAAAATAATTCCACCGCTGAGGAACAGAGAAACGAAACGTTCTGGAAATAAACTTTTATCAAAATATGAGCATTTTGATAGCATGTTAAAGCTATATAGAAGCACAATACCATGTTAAAGCTATATATAGAAGCCCAATATCATGTTAAAGCTATATATAGAAACACGATACCATGTTAAAGCTATATATATAGAAGCGCAATACCATGTTAACGCTACATATTGAAGCACAATGCCATGTTAACGCTATATAAAGAAGCACAATACCACATTCAACAGTTGACAACAGTGAAAGTAAAGGTTTTGGAAATCTTAAATGCCTTAGAGACCTGAGAAGATCATTCCACCGCTGAGGAACAGGGAAATGAAACGTTCTGGAAATAAACATTCATCAAATTATGAGCTTTTAGATAGCATGTTAAAGCTATATATAGAAGCAAAATACAGGAAACAGGGAAATATATAAAATTATCATCAAAATGAAGTAAGTTTTTATTAAAAACAAGCATATAATCTGGCAATGAGGTGATAAATATATTAGGGCGTCTGACAGAAGAAAAATCAATTAAGTAAAACAATTAATGATTAACTGAAATTATTGAAAGCTTTAAAGTAATATGGTTTATTTATATTTAATTATTTATCATTATCTTATGTCTCTAAGCTGTAATTTACGAGATATTATATGATACCGTTTATCATAATAAGCTAAGCAAAATAATCTGAAGTCAAAATTAAACGCAAGATTATTTCTCTTACCCCGACTGGCAGATTATTTAGCTTGTTTTAAGGAAAAACTCACTTCATTTTGGCTCATTATTTCCGAAAACAAAATAGTTTACGCTTGTGTGGAAAATGCTTCTTGTTTTAAGAACTTTTAGATACTTAAGACATTTTGTGCAGTGTTTTCCTGCTGAAATATGAGCTGAAAGTCCATTGAGGAAGTCTGAGGATGTTCTAGACGTCTCTGACGCAGACAACGACTTGAAAATGCGTATTATTGCTGTCAACGTCGATGTGTTGTGTAGTTTTTACCTGTAACAAACAATGTCGCTATCAGGAGTTTAGTCTGACGTTTAAGCAAGCTCACACTCCAAAACCACAGAGAAGCCTCAAACACTGCAAAACAGCTTTGATTACCGAGAGCTTTTGTCTCGTTTCTACTCCAATTATGTAAGGATTCTTAAATCAAGAAGCATTTTCTATTGGAGTATAAACTATTGTGGTGTTTTCAGACATAATGAGTCTAAATTAAGTGAGTTTGTCTTTAAAAACAAGCAAAATAATCTCCCAACGAGGTGATAAATATATTAGAGATTTCCATTAGGGCGTCTGACAGAAGAAAAATCAGTGAAGTAAAATGGTTCACAATTAATTGCAATGATTGAAAGCTTTAAAATAATATAATTTATGTATATTTTATTTATTTATCATAAAAAAAAAAAATAAAAAATAAAAAAAAAAATATATATATATATATATATATATATGTGTGTGTGTGTGTGTGTGTGTGTGTGTATATATATATATATATATATTATTTATTTATTTTTTTTGACCTATTATTTCTAAAATAAAACACAATGGTTTGTGCTTGTGTGAAAAATGCTTCCTGGTTTAAGAAGTTTTAGATATTTGAGACATTTTACATTTTGTGCAGTGTTTTCCTGCTGAAATATGAGCTGAAAATCCATTGAGGAAGGCTGAGGCTGTGCTAGATGTCTCTGACGTAAATGACGTCACCCTTGTTTCAAACCAGTTTGAGTTTTTTCTTGTGTTGAACACAAAAGAAGATATTTTGAAAAATTTTGAAGCCTGTAACCATTGACTTTCATTTGTTTTTCCTACTGTGGAAGTGAATGGTTACAGGTTTCCAGCATTCTTCAAGATATCTTCTTTTGTGCTAAAAGTGAGTAAATTATCATTTTTAGGTGAACTATCCCTTAAAATGACATGTTTTTAAACCCATGATGATATAAGGTATCGTAAAATCAGCTGTAATATACAGAATTATTTTTTAAGTAACCTTATATCATAACGGGCTAAGCAAAATAATCTCATGTCTAAATGAAAAACAAGATCATTTAGTTTGTTTTTAATCAAAAACTTACTTAATCATCATTTCTGAAACAGCACAATGTTTCGTTCTTGTCCAGAAAATGCTTCTTGATTTAAGAACTTTTAGATATTCGGACTAAAAACGGGATACTTCGCGCAGTGTTTTCCAGCTAAAATATAAACTTAAAGTCCATTAAGGAAGGCTGAGGATGTTCTAGACCAGTATTTCTCAACCACATTTTCCGTATCTCCTTAACCAAGCACACCTGATTCATATCATCAACTCATTGGCAGAGACTGAAAATCCTGTAATGGGTGTGACGGACAAAAGAGACCTCTAAAACATGCAGTGCTGGTGGTCATCCAGGAACATGGTTGAGAAACACAGTTCTAGACGTTGCTGACGTAAATGACAGCCACCTTGTTTTAAACCAGTTTGAGTTTCTTTCTTGTGTTAGACACAAAAGAAGATATTTTGTAAAATGTTGAAAACTGTAACAAATGACTTCCATTTGTTTTTTCCTACTGTGGAAGTGAATGGTTACAGGTTTCCAGCATTCTTCAAGATATCTTCTTTCAGCTAAAACTGAGCAAATGACAATTTTTAGGTGAGTTATCCTTTTAAATTACATTTTTAACCCATTATGATTTAAGGTATCGTAAAATCAGCTGTGTATTATGAGATATTTTATGATAACATATCATAATGGGCTAATCAAAACAATCTTACGTCAAAATGAATAAAAAAACTGATTATTTTGCTTGTTTTAATCAAAAACGGACTTAATTTTGACTTAATATTTCTGAAAAAAAACAACAATATTTTGTATTTGTCTATGAAGATGCTTCTTGACTTAAGAAATTTTAGATATTTGGACTACAATGAGACATTTTGTGCTGAAATATGAACTGAAAGTCCATTGCGGAAGGCTGAGGAGGTTCTAGACCAGTGTTTCTCAACCACAGTCCTGGAGGACCACCAGCTCTGCGCATTTTCCTTAACCAAACACACCTGATTCAGATCATCAGCTCACTGGCAGAGACAGAAAGACCTGTATTGGGTGTGATAGACAAAAGAGACATCCAAAACAGCAGTGCTGGTGGTCTTCCAGGAACGTGGTTGAGAAACACTGACGTCTTGGATGCAAATGACGTCACCCTTGTTTCAAACCGGTTAAGATTTCTTTCTTGTGTTGAACACAAAAGGAGATATTTTAAAAAATGTTGAAGCCTGTAACCATTGACTTCCGTTTGCTCTTTTTACTATGGAAGTGGATGGTTACAGGTTTTCAGCATTCTTCAAAATATCCCATTTTGTGCTAAAAGTGAGCAAATTATAAATATAATTATAAAAACAAGATTGTTTTGCTTGCTTTAATCAAAAACCCACTTAATTTTGACTCATTTTTATCTAATATTTTACACTTGTCTATGAAGATGCTTCTTGATTTACGAAATTTGACATATTTAGACTAGAAGCAAGACCAAAACTCTACGCAATCAAAGCATTTTAGTGTTTTTGCGGTGAAATAAATGTAATGAATGAAAAGATGATGGATGAAATGCAGAATATTAAGGACACACAGAGCGGTAATGGTCCACCATACAGGTTGGTTTAGCTGCTCTTTCATTGTCTGGTGCAAATATGTAAACATTACTCGACGCATAGCGAACGTGTCTGGAATGTCTTAATTGCCGCATACAGTAAAACTCATTGCATTTTGATACTCGAAAACAAGCCAAAAACAAAAACAACCCCTCCCCCGATCTCATAAAACCAAATTAAAAAACCTCTACAAGGACCTACGATGTCCTGGACACTACAAACTACTAAACCTACAAGTACATCAGCACTGCATTATATCTGAGAGAGGGCGAACGTCAATTCAAAAACAGCAACTTTACCCTGTTTACAACATGAGGGAAGGAAATCCACATTTATGCTCAAATATATATACGTTCATTCAAAACCACAGATGCTAAACATTTGGCGGATGCTAAAGATAAGCACTTCTTCCCACTGAGGGCGGAGCCAAGCCGTGCTTACTTCCCTCCAAATTTGCATATCACTTTGGTCAAAAAGAAAGAAAGAAAAATCAACAAACACAAAATCTCAACACATACTGTCGTCAAGTAAAATCCTGGTTTAATCCCCAGCCTATGATTGTGAAATGCAGCCGTACGTCTCTCTCTTTTGTGTAAACATCACGACGACTTCTGCGCACGCTTAAAACAAATGCGATTGGGTTGAAAAGAGTCATTTAAATACAAATTTAAGCGTTTTAATTTGATTTAAAGAGACAGCTCACCACATTAATTATTCATTTAATTAGTCGCTCGTTTCAAACCTGTTGAACACAAAAGGAGATATTTTGAAAAATGTTGGAAGGCTGTAACCATTGACTTTCATTTGTTTTTTCTTACTATGGAAGCGAATGGTTACAGGTTTCCAGCATTCTTTAAGATATCTTCTCTCGTGCTGAAAGTGAGTGGGTTATTTTACTACATTTTACTACATTACATTTACTTTGTTTCAAACCGCTCTTTCTTGTGTTGAACATAAAAGAAGATATTTTGAAAAATGTTGGAAGCCTGTAACCAGTTTACTTCCATTTGTTGAAAGCGAATGGTTACTTGTTTCAGCATTCTTCAAAATCTCTTCTTTTGTGCTAAAAGTGAGTAGATGATCATTTTTAGGTGAATTATCCCTTTAAATAAAAGTTTTTAAACCCAGCGCTTTGGTTTGTCAATATTTAACGCGATATTAGATTTTGACAACCCAGCATTTAGAGTACAGAAACATTTAAAATAATCTTTCATCACAAAAATGATAATTTGTTTATTTACCTATGCTTATTTTAAACCTGTTTGAGTGTTTCTTGTGTTCAACACTAAAGGAGATATTTTGAAAAATGTTAAAGCCTGTAACCATTGAATTCCATTTATTTTTTTCTACTATGGAAGTGAATGGTTACAGGTTTCAGCATTCCTCAAGATATCTTCTTTCGTGCTAAAAGTGAGTAAATTATAATTTTAGGTGAACTATCCCTTTAAATTATATATTTTTTAACCCATCGGCTTGGTTTGTCAATATTTAACTGAATGTTAGATCACAACAACCTCGAATTTAGAGTATAGAAACATTTAAATTTATATTTCACCACCAAAATTTAAATGTAAGTATTTGCCCACCCTTATTCCAAACACAAAAGGAGATATTTTGAAAAAACGTAGAAGCCAGTAACCATTGACTTCCTTTTGTTGTGTTAAGCACTAAAGAAGATATTTCCAAAAATGTTGGAAGCCATTTGACTTCCATTTGTTTTTCCTAGTATAGAAGTGAATGGTTACAGGTTTCAGCATTCTTCAAAAAATCTTCTTTTGTGTTAAAAGTGAGCAAATGATAATTTTTAGGTGAACTATCCCTTTAAATAATTTTTTTTAAACCCAACGGTTTGGTTTGTCTATATTTAACCCAATGTTAGATTATAACCCAGCATTAAGAGTATAGAAAAATTAAGAAGCATCTTTCACAAGAAAAATTTTAGTTAGTTTATTTACTCACCCTTGTTTTAAATCTGCTTGAGAATTTTTCTTGTGTTGAACACAAAAGGAGATATTTTGATATTTATATGTTGAAAGCCTGTAACCATTTACTTCAATTAGTTTTTCCTACTATGGAAGTGAATGGTTACAGGTTTCCAGCATTGTTTAAGATATCTTCTTTTGTGTTAAAAGTGAGTAAATGATCATTTTTAGGTGAACTATCCCTTTAAATTACGTCTTTTTAACCCCACAGCTTGGTTTGTTGATATTTAACCAAATGTTAGATTACAACAACCCAGCATTAGAGTATAGAAACATTAAAAACCCTCTTTCACCACCAAAATTACACATCTATGTACTCGTTCTTGTTTGAGTTTCTTTCCTGCGTTGAACACAAAAGGAGATATTTTGAAAAATGTTAGAGCCTGTAACCATTGACTTCCATTCATTTTTTCTACTAAGGAAGTGAATGGTTACAGGTTTCCAGCATTCTTCAAGATATCTTCTTTTGTGTTAAAAGTGAGTAAATGATCATTTTTAGGTGAACTATCCCTTTAAATGACGTCTTTTTTAACCCAACGTTTTGGTTGGTCATTATTTAACCCAATGTTAGATTAAGACAACCCAGCATTTAAAGTATAGGAACATTTAAAATAATCTTTCACCACAAAAATTTTAATTAGTTTATTTACTCACCATTGTTTGAGTTGAACACAAAAGGAGATATTTTGAAAAATGTTAAAGCCTGTAACCATTGACGTCCATTCATTTTTTCTACTAAGGAAGTGAATGGTTACAGGTTTCCAGCAATCTTCAAGATATCTTCTTTTGTGTTAAAAGTGAGTAAATGATCATTTTTAGGTGAACTATCGCTTTAAATGAGATCTTTTTAACCCAACGTTTTGGTTTGTCATTATTTAACCCAATGTTAGATTACGACAATGCAGCATTTAGAGTATAGAAATGCTAAAAACAATCGTTTACGCGACTACTGAATATGATAACCATTTTTTAGGCAAACGCCTCAAAAAATAAGTAGACATTGTGAAACTGGAGGCACATCGTCGAACGTTAACTTCCCGTTAAAACATAGAGAGAGAGAGAATACGCGAAGCATGTTCGTCCTGAGGTAGTCTTTCAATAAAGAGACAATCTGTCCCTAACGATAGTGATCAACAATAAACCCAAGCAGTAGATCTAATCCCATCGAGTCACATCTCGCAGTTGGACTGAAGCGTGTGAAAATCCACCGCGCTTGTTGTGCATTTCCATTCGAGAAAGGAGCATGTGCACAGTGTGGATCAACATACATTCAGCTCTGTCTGGTAATAAATAGAGAGAGAGGGAAATAAAAACAACAACATCAACGCTACTCTAAACCAAATGCATAAAATAGTTTCTTGTCACATTCATGAGAGGAGGAGGAGGTACCGGAAGCCCCGCCCCCAAGGAACACCCCGCCCCCGTGCAATAGATGGGGAGGGTGTTTCTAGGAAAGGGGCGTGGCTAGTTGGCAGGAGCGGTACCCTTCGTCACGCAGGGGGAGGAGCTTGTCCTGTAGCTGCTCAGACTGGACTTACAGGAGTGCAATACTGCCTTGAAGAGCAGAGGGAGCTGCTCCAGAGGGATGTTCACCAGCTTCCCTGAAACACCAGCGCAAAACACGTCAGGTTACATTGAATTAACGTATTAAAAGGGGAGCTATTATGCAATTTTATAAGAGGTCGTGTGGCAACAGTGTGTGAATATAACCAGCTTCTAATGTTAAACATTTATTAGTTGTATTGTTTATAATCAGACGTGATAGAAACAGTCTGCAGAAACACTTTGATTGACATTCTCTCTTTGTACGTGTCATCATAGAGCGAAAGCCCCGCCCACTAGCGACCATCTCTCCCTCATTAGCATAGGACACTAGTCTTGTTTCTGAATCTGCCACTATGCTGACACACAAGCATTTCTAGCTCCGCCTTCTCTTGAAAAGAGCGCAATCTTATTTGAATTTAAAGTGACAGTCACCAAAATCACTGAAACTTCACACACACACACACACACACACACACACACACACACACACACACACACACACACTAAAGAAGATATTTTGAGGAATGCTGGTGATGGCACTCATTGACTTTCATAGAATGTGGTGTTCATGAACCCTGCTATATATATTAAGTGGCCTCAATTACTTTGTACTTGCATCAGAAAAAAAAATACAATGCACTTATAGTGTTCATATAGTATTGCTCAACACTTCTGGTGCTCTTGAAGTAGGATGTCTGGGGGTATGGCTAAGTTAAAGGTTGGGTTAAGGTTAGGGATGGGTCAACAGTGTAATTATAAAGCAGATCATCTTTTTACAATATTAATAAAATGTATGTACTGTATATAATTAGTGCATTTTGTACTGCTTGATTAATTTAAATGTAAGTATATGGTAATTAAGGCCACTCAATATAAACTTTGACTGAAACCTTTATACGTTATTGAAATAAATGAGATTTTATCCGAGCATAGAATCACCAGGAGACGACACTCTGTTGCTGTTTGGGAAACAGCAACTAGATGGCGCTAGTGTCAAGCCATTTTGGAATGAAATCCTATAGGAAAACAGCACGGATAAATAACATTAGAAAGAATGAATTAAAACATTGGGTTAAATATGAGTTAAAACGGGTACATCCCCTTTGAAAAGTAACATCTACTATGGAGATTAGTTAGTGCCATCTACTATGGAGGTCAATTGGTGCCATTCATTATGGAGGTCAATTGGTGCCATCTACAATGGAGGTCACTTGGTGCCATCCACTATGGAGTTCGATTGGTGCCGTCCACTATGGAGGTAAATTGGTTCCATCCACTATGGAGGTCAATTGGTGCCGTCCACTATGGAGGTTAAATGGTGCCGTCAACTAGGGAGGTCAATTAGTGCCGTCCACTATGGGGGTCAATTGGTGCCGTCCACTATGGAGGTCAATTGGTGCCGTCCACTATGGAGGTAAATTGGTTCCATCCACTATGGAAGTCAATTGGTGCAGTCCACTATGGAGGTCAATTGGTGCCGTCCACTATGGAGGTCAATTGGTGCCATCCACTATGGAGGTCAATTGGTGCCGTCCACTATGGAGGTTAAATGGTGCCGTCCACTAGGGAGGTCAACTAGTGCCATCCACTATGGAGGTCAATTGGTGCCGTCCACTATGGAGGTAAATTGGTTCCATCCACTATGGAAGTCAATTGGTGCAGTCCACTATGGAGGTCAATTGGTGCCATCCACTATGGAGGTCAATTGGTGCCGTCCACTATGGAGGTTAAATGGTGCCGTCCACTAGGGAGGTCAATTAGTGCCATCCACTATGGAGGTCAATTGGTGCCGTCCACTATGGAGGTAAATTGGTTCCATCCACTATGGAAGTCAATTGGTGCAGTCCACTATGGAGGTCAATTGGTGCCGTCCACTATGGAGGTCAATTGGTGCCATCTACTATGGAGATCAATGAGTGCCATCAATAGTCAATGGGAGCTTTAGTGTTAAATAAGAAAGAAACTTCTAATTTTCGGCGAGGCAGTGGCGCAGTAGGTAGTGCTGTCGCCTCACAGCAAGAAGGTCGCTGGTTCGAACCTCGGCTCAGTTGGCGTTTTTGTGTGGAGTTTGCATGTTCTCCCTGCCATCACGTGGGTTTCCTCCGGGTGCTCCGGTTTCCCCCACAGTCCAAAGACATGCGGTACAGGTGAATTGGGTAGACTAAATTATCCGTAGTGTATGAGTGTGTGTGTGGATGTTTCCCAGAGGGGAAGGGCATCCACTGCGTAAAAACTTGCTGGATAAGTTGGCGGTTCATTCCGCTGTGGTGACCCCGGATTAATAAAGAGACTAAGCCGACAAGAAAATGAATGAATGAATGAATGAACTCCTAAATTTCTAGACTCACCTGCAATGCAGCGTATCTCTGGCAGACACATCATGATCTCGGGGAAGCGTTTGGGCTGGTGAGGGTACTTGTACTCCGTGTAATCCTGACAAACGTACCAATAACGCTTGTTCAACTGCTCCAGCTGCGTCACATTGGTCAGGCCACGGATATCTGGACAAATATACAGAAATATCCAGTCAGATGCATGACCAGCTGCTTTTCTACTGACATCACAGACCTACAGAGTTTAGTGAACTGATGACCTTCACAGCCAATCACAGTCATTTCTGTTGAGCACGTGAACACAATGGCAAATCAGCGCTGTTTAAGAACGAGCTCGGCAGTGCTCAAACGTTAGCATAAAATGGACATTATTAAAACTTCAGTACAGATTGGTAGCAAATTCCAGTATCGGGACAACCGAGTTACACTGCAAAAAATGCTTTTCTGACTTAATTTCTATCTTCTTTTTAGTCCAAATATCTATCTTTGAATCAAGAAGCATATTCTAGACACACAGTAAATATTGTGCCATATTGAAGTGAGTTTTTCCTTAAAACAGGCAAAATAATCTGCCAACCGGGTTAAAAAAATAAACTTGTTTTTGGTTTGGAGTAAGATTACTTTGCTAACCACATTGTCAGATTATTTAGCTTGTTTTAAGGAGAAAACGCACCTAATTTTGACTCATAATGGTGCTTTAGCTGTATAGGGATGTACAGTAGATGCAGATGTGTGTGTGTTTTACCTTGGTTAAGGAAGTTGATGGCCTTCATGCAGGCGTACTCCTCATTGCTGACCTTCAGCTGGTGAAACTTGCGGAAGAGATAGATCAGCTTCTCCATCACCTCCATCCCATCCTCACTGAAACTACACACACACGCACACACACACGATCAGCAACACCACTCACACTAACTTAACTTACAGTACATATGAAATCCAAACTAACCATATTGATGTTGTTAGCCCACGTTGCTAGTTTTGTGGTGAACAATTCATCTGTGCATGTCATTACGAAAATAGTTTGCCTTTGTAATGTAAAATCAAAGTCTGAAATGCGCTTCCTGTTTGTGTTCAGTAACATCCTCAGATTAGGTCTGTCTGAGGTAACATACTTAACCACCACATCCCAAAGCTGCTCTATTGGATTGAGCTCTGGTGACTGTGGAGGCCATCTGAGTACAGTGAACTCATCGTCATGTTCAAGAAACCAGCCTGAGATAATTGAGCTTTATGACATGGTGTTATCCTGCTGGAAGTAGCCATCAGAAGATGGAGACACTGTGCTCATAAAGGGATGGACATGGTCAGCAGCAATACTCAGGTAGGCTGTGGCGTTGACACCATACTCAATTGGTACTAATTGACCCATTCTCCTCTGACCTCTGTCATCAACAAGGCATTTGCACCCACAAAACTGCCGCTCACTGGATATTTCCTCTTTTTCAATTCTCTGTAAACCCTAGAGATGGTTGTGCATGAAAATCCCAGTAGATCAGCAGTTTCTGAAATACTCAGAGAAGTCCGTGCGGCACCAAAAGTCACTTAAATCCCATTCTGATGCACACTTTTAACTGCAGCAGATCATCTTGACCATGTCTACATGCCTAAATGCATTGAGCTGCTGCCATGTGATTGGCTGATTAAGAATTTGGGTTAACGAGCAGTTGGGCAGGTGTACCTAATAAAGTGGCCGGTCAGCGCATATATGATTTTTATTTGATATATGATGTATTATGTGTTGTAAAAATAAATACAAGAGTTCAATTTAAAAAAGAAAACCTTATGTTAGAACAGTTATATTTATATTACATATTAACTACATAAACATGACGTTTTACTAGTGTATATGCAGGTATTTTCTTGAGTGAGGCTTTTTCCTTGTAAGAGTGTTTATTAAACCTGTTTCTGAGAATATTTAGTCTTATCATCTGACCAAATTCATGCATGCGTTATCTGGCTATATATACAATATGTGTACATCCTGTTAGCCATGATAACAGCGCTCACAAGCTTAATTTATGTTCCTGAGATGCTAATAAGAGCATGTTTGAGTGGGAGAGCAGATGAAGCGTGAGACGTGTCCTGTGTTAAATCAGTCCGGTGTAAATCTGAGGTAGTATGTTCAGCAAATGCCCTCCTCTGTTGAGCTGTTTCTGCTTTATTGAGTGTCGGGTCAGGACATCAGTGTTCATCTGACCGGATAAAAGCGGATGCTTCTCCGCTTCACACTTCACGCCCTGAGCTTCTGCCCCGAACACAACAAGACATCCACGTAGCAGATCAAGAGGAGGAGGAACAGAGGTGAGAGGATCACACACACACACACTTACACACCCATCATGCCAGTGCTAGTAATACACTGTACAGTAGAGTGTTAACACAGTAGAGCTGCACAATTAATCGTAAAAAGATGGCGATCTCGATTCGACCCCCTAGACCAGGGGTTCTCAAACTTTTCAGCCCGGGACCCCCAAAATAACAATGCCAATGACTCGCGACCCCCACTACTTTCGTAAGTGGTTATAATCATACAAATGTTGCACACAACACTCACACAAACCAATCAGCCTACATAAACACAAGCATATTGACAACACAAAAAAGTGCAACAGTCCCATATCATTTTTATTATGATTATTTTATGTTTACCTCATCTAATTAGACTGGTGGGCACAATATTTAAGTTACATCCCAAGTCTTTTCTTGGTTTAATTTTGGAGACTGCCACTTACACATCATACTCCATGTTTAGTGTCCTGTATGTATTTTAAATGTACGCGAGTGCTGTAACGGTGTCAGAAAGTTTAGCTAGTGCTGTAGAATCTGGTGCACTGACGCTATTGCTTTGTCATTGCTTTGTCATTAATCTAATGTAAAAACCCTAAGGGTTGCAATCAATGTAAAAAAAAAATAATAATAATAATAAAAAAAATAAAAAAAACAAAGGCTGATGGCATTTTGTTTGGATACTGTATTTTTTTATGTAACTATTTTTTTATCTTCTGTAGGTTATGGATTAACAATGGTAATCATAAAAGTTTATTCAAATTTTTGTAAATCACCAAGCGACCCCCTCTCATTGTCCCGCGACCCCCAAGGGGGTCCCGACCCCCACTTTGAGAACCACTGCCCTAGACGATCTTAATCCAGCATTTCTACGATTCTGCCAATCATATTATTAAGTTCAGGAGAGAGAGAAGCAAAGGCGGCTGCACGAGTCTTTTCATTGCTTCACATATGTTTCTCAGCGACATGGATCGCTCCAAATGATGTTGAAAAAGAGTCACATACTGTATTTCTAAGGTATAATTCACCCCCAAAATGTCATTTCTGTCTTCATATAAAGGGCCATGAAACCCCCTCGTTTCAGCAGGGTGTTTTCACACCTCTACTTTGGAAAAAGTCAGAAAAGTGGGCGTGTCCAGCTTTGTTTAGGGGGGAGTGTCGGAGGAAGAAAAGAGGCTTGGTGTGGAAGTGTCTATTTGGGCACGCTGAGTTTCAGAGTCAAAACACACACACAGGGGACAATGTGAATGTGTTTACATGGACATCTGTAGTCGAATTATTTGCCAAATTATTAAATGTTGGACTTTAACTGCAGTTTGGCTCTTTCATTCAGGGAATTCATTCATGTCCCTCCCGACAAACGTGATATTTGATTCGAGGAGCTGCTCTAAGCGTGTATTTTTCATGCAGTGTTTGATGCCGCACGGCGAATGAGAGAAAAAAAACTCAGCATTTCCCGGAAACTTAGATGCACACAGCAGGTAGCATCAGAAAGCCGCGTGTGTTATTCCGGTCACAAAATCCAACACGAGGTTATAGTTTGGTTGTAACTGTTAGTGCTAACTTGTTTACACTCGGTGCAATAGTTTGTTTGATACGAATAAAATACGAACTGAATAAACAAAGAGCACTGGTCGCTCACTTACCAAATCTGTAGAGACAGGACAATCACCAGCAACTAGAGCCGCGTCTTTATTAAGAGGAGACTACAAGCGAATCCGGATCTCAGCGTTTGCAGATGAGAACAGCTCTCAGGTAAACAATGTTCCTCCTTAGACACGTAAGTTATTGTTGTCGAGCGTCGCGTACACTGTTAATCCACACGTGACTTCAGCTGAGCTCTCACAGAGAGAAAATGAAAACGAAACTTCACTGCAGCAAACTATAAAAGCAACACTTCACGCTTGTTTTGCCAACACAACGTGGCGTCTCTGCCGTCTAAACACTGTGACAGTAATGAATATTAATGAAGTTGCACAATAGAGCGCGCTGATTGGTTTGAACCAAGCCTTACTCATGCATTAATGCAGCACACTGTAAGACGTAATAAGACACACTCTGGCACAGGCGTCCAGTCTGCACGCTGGAATACACGCTATTATCTCATGGCCGTGACGCAGCTTCAAAAATTTGTTTCAAACCGGAAGTACGAATTTGCTTGAAATAACGCAAAAACAACCAATTTACACTTTTTAGTGAAATATAGGTGTCCTAATAGTGTTTTTAGCAGTGTGGGACACATATACCACTGTCAACAGCTCAACACATGTGTGCTCTGGTGTTTCGTGACCCTTAATGATGTATTCGTGGCCGGGAAATCACACGTGACGTGAGTTGCTGACTGAGAGAGCGGGTGTGCGCGCTACTTGATAGAAGAGCGGGTCTACTTTAGTGAACAGAACCTGCGCAGGCTTCCAGTAACATGTAATACAGTAGTAAATAATATTCAGATTGTGGCACAGAGTGATCGTTTGGGAGCCGCGTGTGAAGTATGAACAGCACTTAGCAGTCAGAAAGTGTGCACGTCATTTAAATGATCATATCGCATTTTTGAGTTATGATTATGACAAGCATTTGATGTTTTTCATAGCGAACAGAGTTGTGCATGAAAATGAATGTCTACAGTATCAGTATAACTACTCTAGCCTATATATTGTTGAATTTAATCTGATAATGACAAACGATTTTACCAGTGAATAAAATGATCTTATAATGTTGTCAACGATATATACTTGCAACATAATAATTAAACCTCGGAATTATTATAAGTAGAATAGAATTATTTATAGAAACCAGTAGACCTACACATAATATTATTACTGTTGTTTTACCATATGTTTGAGAAAAAATAATGATATATCTACAGAATCTTGAGAGAATCGTGATCTTTATTTTAAGCAAATAAAAAATCATGATTCTCATTTTAGCCAGAATCGTGCAGCTCTATAACACAGAAGTATTAGCCCCCTTGTATTTTTTTTTTACCCTTAATTTCTGTTTGACAGAACATTTCTGCACATAATAGTTTTAATAACTCATGTCTAATCACTGATTTCTTTTCTCTTTGTCATGATGACCACATCATATTAGACTAGATATTCTTAAAGACACTAGTATTCAGCTTAAAGTAACATTTAAAGGCTTCACTAGGGTAATTAGGGTAAAGTTAGAGTAATTAGGCGAGTTATTGTATAATAATGTTTTTTTCTGTAGACTATCTGGGGAAAAAATTGCTTTAAGAGGCTAATAATATTGTCCTTAAAATGGCTTTTTAAAAATCAAAAACTGCTTTTATTCTAGCCGAAATAAAACAAATAAGACTTTCTCCAGAAGAAAAAATATTATCAGACATACTCTGAAAATTTTCTTGCTCTGTTACACATCATTTGGAAAATATTTAAAAAAGAAGAAAAAAATCAAATAATTCTGACTTTAACTGTATCGATATCCTCACCTGTGCAGCTCGTCGTCTGACGGTGTGTATTTGTGTGTGACGTTGGCCAGGTCTCCGAGCACCTGCGCGCTGTAGACGGTCAGACAGGCCAGCAGGATGAGCTCCTGCCAGGTGGCGCTCAGGAGTCGAGTGTAGTCCTCGATGGAGAGATCGCAGAAGAACGGCAGCTTCTTTATCCAGGAGATCTGCCTGAAGAGCAGCTCATCGGCCAGACGACACAGCAGAGCAAACAACTCCACCTGAGTCACTCGATACCTGCGAGACACACACACACACACACACACACACACACACACACACACACACGGTTTTATCAATGGTGTTTACATTACAAGTTTCTTCTTCACACTCAACCATCAGAAAACATCTTCCTCTATATTGGAGGTGTAGAGCAAGGGGAGATGTAGTGATGTAGTGTAGGCGGTGAGATGTTAGAGATGGAGTTATGTTCGATTTTTTGCCATTTTTAACCTGCCGAATTAGGCTCACACGATTAATCGCCTTTAAACCGAAATGCGATTATTGCACTGTCAAATAATGTAACAAGCATATAGTTTGTAAGCACATGATCCTGAACAATGTGAAAACATGTAACACAATCTAAATGTAAAGGTTTGAATATATTTATTTACAATTCGTTTAACTGAATTTGAAATGTTTCCCAGTGATGGGTTGCAGCTGGAAGGGCATCCGCTGGGTAAAACATGTGCTGGATAAGTTGGCGGTTCATTCCACAGTGGGATAAAGGGACTAAGCTGAAAAAAAATGAATGAATGAATGAATTTAAAATGGTGTCACAGTGGCGCAGTGGGTAGCACGATCACCTTACAACAAGAAGGTCACTGGTTCGAGCCTCAGCTAGGTCAGTTGGCCTTTCTGTGTGGAGTTCTCCCCGTGTTGGCGTTGATTTCCTCCAGGTGCCCCCCCACAAGCGGAACAGGTGAATTGGATAAGCTAAATTGTCCGTAGTGTATGTGTGTGATTGAGTATGTATGGATGTTTCCCAGTGTTGGGTTGCAGCTGGAAGGGCACCCGCTGCGTAAAACAAATGCTGTGTGGGAAAATGAGATGCTAGGGTGCCACTAGGGGGGCGCTGCTCTGACTTGCCCTTCCTGGAGCTTCCAAACCATACTTATTAAGTTGGCGGTTCATTCTGCTGTGGCGACCCCAGATTAATAAAGGGAGTAAGCCGAAAGGAATTGAATGAATGAATTTAAAAAGGCGTCACGATGGCGCAGTGGGTAGCACGATTGCCTTACAGCAAGAAGGTCACTGGTTCGAGTCTCAGCTGGATCAGTAGGCATTTCTGTGTGGAGTTCTCCCCTTGTTGGCGTGGGATTTCTCCAGGTTTCCTCCGGGTGCTCTGGTTTCCCCCCACATACGGAACAGGTGAATTGGATAACCTAAATTGTCCGTAGTGTATGAGTGTGTGTGAATGAGTGTGTATGGATGTCTCCCAGTGTTGGGTTGCAGCTGGAAAGGCATCCGCTGCGTAAAACATATGCTGGATAAGTTGGCGGTTCATTCCACTGTGGCGACCCCCGATTAATAAAGGAACCGAAAAATAAAATTGATTGAATGAATTTAAAATAGGGTCTCAGTGGTATTGCCTCACAGCAAGAAGGTTGCTGGTTCAAGTCCCGGCTGGGGCAGTCTGCATTTCTATTTTCAGTATTTTTATTATGTCTTTCCAGATTATATACAAACATATAAACGTACATGAAAAATAGAAGTCCCTTCAGCAAAGAGATGATATCAAATATAAAGCAACAACAAAAACCCCTTCTACCCCCTTCTAAGCACCATCCCTCCCATATCCCACGCCTCCCTGTTTCCTGATGCATTCAATAAGTATGCAAAGATAAAATAAAGCACTTACGCAGCTTTTTACACCACACCCAATTCAGTTTTTATTGTTGATATTTGACGCCAGATAATCAGGAAGTGATGATTGTGACTCATTAGATGGAAACGCTGCTTTATTCTCATCGTCTTTAATGCGATATTACATTTTATTTGCATCTTTGGATGGAAACATGGCTAGTGATAGTGAATGCGCAGTTTACCCGTCCTCGATGAGCATGGGTGTGCCCAGGGGCGCCAGATCCTCTGCTGCCACCAGCTGGCTGATGAGCGTGTGGCTCTGCGGGTACAGACTCCGCGGCTGCGCTGCGTATCCGAACAGATGAGGCAGGAACTGGTAGTGTTGAGCCATAGCGTTGCCGATATACTGCTCCCTCAGAGCCGTGGTGTAGCCGTTCAGCTCCACAGAGCGACTGCGTGCACAACAAACAAAAGAAACACAATTCACAATACACACTAGGCATGGGCGCTATACGATTCTGACAGTATGATAACCTAATGATACTGATGCAGATGACTTGATACTATTAGATCGACTGGGATGATGTTGTAACACAGTGCATCTGCATATTATCTAATAAACCCTCTACAGGCATAGATGAATACAGGACAGATATAGATACCATTGAAATAAACAGTGTAATATCGTTTTCCGTCTATTTATGTACAGTAATTGTCTAATAAAAATAATTAAATACAATTAATCATTATTAAAGTTACAAAATGCTTATGTCTGAATGCTTATTATGCAATCACAGGCCTCAAAAACACATGCAATTATAATATATACGTAACACTGCATACCCTGTCTATTGCGAATACATGATCACATTGCGATATCGATCCTGAAACCATATATTGTGCAGCCCTAATAGGTTTTATGGCATGTCGTGACACGTGTTATGTTGTTAGGATGTGGTGTCGGCGTTGTTTGTGTTGTAGTAAGCATCACTCACTTGGATGACAGTGTGGACACGGGCGACGGCTGATTCCCATCCGAGACTCCATTGCCTGGTGAACTGTGGTCGCTGTCGCCGTTGTTTCCCCATGTGTGCTCCGGCATGTTGGCTTCATCCTTAAACTCCTGTCCGGACATAATCCGCTCGATCTCTTCATCGGAAATCTGCACACAAAAAATAAATAAATAAATAAAAAACAAACAAACAATGATGGACACATATATAGCGCTAAATAGTCTATATTTAGTCTATTAGATTTTCACTGACAGCTCAAATTTAGCCATATTTTAGCCATTTTCAGACGTCTATTAGACATCTATCAGACATCTTTTAAACATAAAAAATAAGATCAGCCTTTATAAGTGCTTTGTACTTCCAAACACAAACACAATAAATCAGGCTGAAGCAAGCAAAACACGTCTAGTTTAAAATTATTCTTATACGTCTATTCGATTTTCACTGACAGACCAAATTGAGCCTTGTTTAGACGTTTATTAGACATCTATCAGAGATCTTTTAAACATAAAAACAAGCTCTGTCTTTATACCCACATTGTACCATCAAACGCAAACACAAAAAAAAGCAAGCCAAACACATCTATTTATTCTATTTATTATGTCTATTAGATTTTCACTGACAGACCAAATTTAGTCTTGTTTTAGCCAAGCTGTCTATCTTTAGACGTCTATTAGACATCTATTAGACATCTTTTAAACATAAAAAACAAGCTCAGCCTTTATATCTGCTTTGTCCCATGGGCTATACATATTTTATACATACGTTTATTAGATTTTCATTGACAGCACAATTTTTGCCTTGTTTTAGCTATGCTTAGACATCTATTAGACATCTATCAGACATATTTTAAACATAAACAACAGCTCAGCTCTTATTTCCAGGGTATACCATCTAAAGCAAGGCTAAAGCAAGCCAAACACCAGTCTAAATAGTCTTGTTTTCGGGTAATCATTTACGTCTATTAGATTTTCATCAACAACCCAAATTGAGCCTTGTTTAGACGTTTATTAGACATCTATCAGACATCTTTTAAACATAAAAAACAAGCTCAGACAATATATCTGCTTTGTCCCGTGGGCTATACATATTTTATACATACGTTTATTACATTTTCATTGACAGCACAAATTTAGCCTTGTTTTAGCTATGTTTAGACGTCTATTAGACATCTATCAGACATCTTTTAAACATAAAAACAAGTCAACACTGTCAAACGCAAACCCAAAAAAACAGACTAAAGCAAGCCAAACACATCTATTTATTCTATTTATTATATGTATATTAGATTTCACTGACAGACCAAATTTAGCATTGTTTTAACCAAACTGTCTATGTTTAGATGTCTATTAGACATCTATCAGACATCTTTTGATGGTAAAACTGCACCGTCAAACACAAGAAATCAAGATAAACCAACACAAATGCTTCCATAAATGCATAGCAGAGTCTGTTTTTGGGCTTTTCTTTTTAGTCTTTTAGATTTTCACTGACAGCTCAAATTTAGCCACATTTTAGCCATGTTTAGACGTCTATTAGACATTTATCAGACAGCTTTAAACATAAAAACAAGCTCAGTCTTTATATCCACATTGTACCGTCTGTCACAAACACAAGAAATCAGGCTTAAGCAAGTCAAATGCTTCCATACACCAACACTAAATAGTCTATTTTTGGCCTATTCTTAATTGTCTATTACATTTTCCTGACAGCTCATATTTTTAGCCACATTTTAGCCATGTTCAGACGTCTATTAGACAAAGAAAAAAAAACAAGAAAAAAAAAAAAACAAGCTTAGTCTTTCTAGTCTTAGTCTTTCATTTTGTGCCCCAAATTTAGCCAAGGTGTCTTTGTTTAGACGTCTATTAGACATATTTTAAACATAAATTATGCTTTCTGAAATATACAGTCGGATTGAGGCTAACTACAATCAAACTGGTGCCATACAAAACCAGATTGGAACATCCCTATTAATCAAAATATAGCCAAAATCTCGCAAAGAGTCTGTGGATGATACATGTTCAGCAGAGCAAACACTTCCGCACACCAACACCGGCCTAAATAGTCTATTTTTGGGGCATTCATTTACGTCTATTAGATTTTCATTAACATCCCAACTTGAGCCATGTTTAGACGTTTATTAGACATCTATCAGACATCAGACACAAGAAATCAAGCTAGACCAACACAAATGCTTCCATACATGCACCACATAGTCTATTTTTGGGCTATTCTTATACGTCTATTAGATTTTCACTGACAGCCCAAATTTAGCCATATTTTAGCCATGTTTAGACATCTATTAGACATCTATCAGACATCTTTTAAACATAAAAACAAGCTCAGCCTTTATATCCATACCTTCAAACACAAGCACCCCAAATTTAGACTTGTTTTAGCCGAGGTGTCTATGTGTAGACGTCTATTAGACATCTTTTAAACATTAAAAAATGCTTGCTGGAATATACATTCGGTTTGAGGCTGACTTGAATCAAATTGTTGCCACAGAAAACCAGATTGGGACATCCCTATTAATCAAGAACCCTAAAAATGCAGCTAATATCTCACAAAGAGTGCGAATGAGTCTGTGGATAACATATGTTCATCGCAAGAGAGCACAAGACTTCCTTACACCGACACACACACACATACACAAAGCACTTATTCTCGCTCTCAGCGGCAACAAGACAGAAAGAGACAAACCAGCGCTCCAGTCAAGGCCGTGCACTAAAAACATTCCCCTTTTAATTCCAGCGCCGGGTTCAAGCCATCGTTAACAGTGCTTTATTTTGTCTGAGGTGAAGCAACCTGCCATTGTGTGCCGCCGAGGCAATTAGGACAAGTCAATACGCCGGCGGTTTCTAGTGCCGGGATCAGGTGCAAACAAGAGAGCTACACGGACTAACAAGATCTGCCTTTATATCTGCTTTGTCCTGTCAAACACAAACACAAGAAATCAGGCTGAAGCAAGCTCTAAATAGTCTAGTTTTGGGCTATTCTTATACGTCTATTACATTTTCATTAACAGTCCAAATTTAGCCTTGTTTTAGCCATGTTTAGACATCTATCAGACATTTTTAATACATAAAATAACAGCCTTTATATCTGCTTTGACTCGTCAAACACAAACACAAAACAATCAGGCTAAAGCAAGTCAAATTCTTCCACACACCAACACTGTGCTAAATAGTCCATTTTTGGGCTATTTTTATACGTCTATTAGATTTTCAGTGACAGCCCAAATTTTAGACATGTTTAGACGTCTATTAGACATATATCAGACATCTTTTAAACAAAGAAACAAGCTCTGCCTTTATATATGCTTTGTACCTTGTCTGCTCTGTTAGCCTTGTTTTAGCCATATTTAGACGTCTATTAGACATCTATCAGACATCATCTACACCTAAAAGCAGCTTTCATATCCACTTTGTCCAGTCAAACACAAACCCAAAAAATTAGGCTAAAAGCTAAACACTTCCATACACCAACACCGCGGTAAAATAGTTTATTTTTGGGCTATTCTTAGATGTCTATTAGATTTTCATTAACAGTAGATATTTTAGACATCTATTAGACATCTATCAGACATCTTTTAAACATAAAAAAATTTGTCCTTATATCTGTGTTGTATTTTGTCTGCTTTATTAGCATTGTTTTAGCCATATTTAGACGTCTATTAGACATCTATCAGACATCTTCTACACCTAAAAACAGCTTTTATATTCTCTTTGTCCAGTCAAACACAAACCCAAGAAATTAGGCTAAAAGCTAAATGCTTCCATACACCAACACCGCGCTAAATTGTCTATTTTTGGGCTATTCTTATACTTCTATTAGATTTTAGTTGACAGTCCGTATTTTAGACGTCTATCAGACATCTTTTAAACATTAAAAACAAGCTCTGCCTTTATATATGCTTTGTACCTCGTCTGCTTTGTTAGTCTTGTTTAAGCCATGTTTGACCTTCTATTAGACATCTATCAGACATCATCTACACATAAAAAACAGCTTTCATATCCACTTTGTCCTGTCAAACACAAAAACAAGAAATCAGGCGAAAGCAAGCCAAACACTCCCATTCACCAACACTATGCTAAATAGTCTATTTGTGGGCTATTCTTAGATGTCTATTAGATTTTCATTAACAGTACAAATTTTAGACGTCTATTAGACATCTATCACACATCTTTTAAAAATAAAAAACTAGATCTGTCTTTATATCTGCTTTGTACCTTGTCTGCCTTGTTAGCCTTGTTTTAGCCACATTTAGATGTCTATTAGACATCCATCAGACATCTTCTACACATTAAAAACAGCCTTTATATCCGCTTTGTCCAGTCAAAGACAAAAACAAGAATTTAGGCGAAAGCAAGCCAAACACTCCCATTCACCAACACTATGCTAAATAGTCTATTTTTGGGCTATTCTTATACGTCTATTAGATTTTTGCTGACAGTCTGAAATTTAGACGTCTTTTAGACATCTATCAGACATCTTTTAAACATAAAAAAAACAAGATCTGCCTTTATATTTGTTTTGTACCTTGTCAGCTATTTTATCCTTGTTTTATCAATGTTTAGATTAGACATCTATCAGACATATTTTACGCATTAAAATGCCATTATATCTGCTTTCACTCGTCAAACAAACACAAGAAATCAGGCTAAAGCAAGCCATATGCTTCCATTCACCAACACCGCACTAAATAGTCTATTTTGGGGCTATTCTTGGATGTCTATTATATTTTCATTAACAGTATGAATTTTAGATGTCTATTAGACATCTATCAGACATCTTTTTAACACAAAAAAACTAGCTCTGTCTTTATATCTGCTTTGTACCTTGTCTGCTATATATTTAGTCATGTTTAGGCGTCTATTAGACATCTATCAGACATCTTCTACACATAAAAAACAGCTTTGTACATCAAGCACAAGCAATCAGGCTAAAGCAAACAGGCTAAACGCTTCCATACACCAACACAGTGATAAATAGTCTATTTATGGGCTATTCTTAGACGTCTATTAGATTTTCACTGACAGTCCGAATTGTAAACGTCTGTTAGACGTCTATCAGACATCTTTTAAACCTAAAAAACAAGCTCTGCCTTTATATCCACACAAGAAATCAGGCTACAGCAAGGCAAATGCTTCCACACACCAACACTGCACTATATAGAGCCGTACACTAGATAATCACATTCTAAACGTCTGAAAAACCATATCAAAGGGCAACGTTTGATTATTAAGAGTGCATATTTGCTGGTTTTGAGAGAAAATTTGTCGAACACAATGATTTTATGAGGTCGGCGGATGATGAATGAGCAGAGAATTCTGGCCTTGACGACTAATGAAATTAACATCTTCAGAGGTCACTTCATCTGCATCTCTATTTATGCTGAAATAAAGATGTATTGCGCTTGTTTTGATTGGCGCCCAAATTAATCAGCTCTATTTCCTCTATTGATGCATGGAGAGGCCAAACTTGAGCTGAATGGCAGTAATGGGAGTAATTAATATGCGTCTTAATGAAGTAAAGAGTATGTATGGACAAGGATCAGGGATGCTGAATGAGGGGTTATGGGTAATACCTGTACAGGGCCGATGCTTTTGTTTCTTCCTCCCGGCATGCCATCTTCTCGGATAGCTGAAGAAAAAAAACACAATCGGAAAATAAACTTAGTGTTAATTTGAAAAGAATTTTACCTTCGAAATCCTGAAATGCTTCGCCTCTTTTCAGCATTCCTATGGAAATCGTGCACAAAGAGGTCTGTAGGGTGATTTAGATGTTGTGAGGGAAAATACTTTTAAACAAGGCAAAGTTTGGAGAGACAGGGTGAAAATAATGATGTTTTGAAAGGTGGTTTGGGTAAAGATGCTATAAAGACACTGTATTTGGTATGCATTGAGGATTATGAGTCTCTAATATTGATGCTTTGAGTCAGTGAAGTAAATTTGTACCCACAGAGGTCATGCAGTATAATTATTTATCCACAAATTAGCTTAGTTTTGTCTTTAAACCTCGGGAAGTTTATTGCAACATTATATTGAAAAGAGGTCAGTTATTAAATAATAATAACAATAATAATAATAATAATAAACTTTATTTGTATAGCACTTTTCCAACATACATGCAACTCAAAGTGCCTCACAAACAACAACAAAAGCATTAAAATAGACCACAAAAACTTATCACATATACTGAAATAAAAACATTCTTGTACACAAAATGTAAGTATATATTCACATGATCACACACACAATAGTCCTTACATATGCAGGCACACACCATACATTACATACATAAACCTACAAAAAAATAGATAAAATGCGTACACCTAACAGACTTGTTTAATCATACGCAATTTTAAAAAGATGTGTCTTAACACGCTTTTTAAAAACATGAATACTTGGTGATTCTTTCACTTCAAGGGGGAGACAGTTCCAAATTTTTGGAGCATAATGGCTAAAAGAAGTGCCACCAGATCGCCTCAGATTTACAGGGTAAAATTCTAAAAGTCCAGCTCTAGAAGAGCGTAGAAAACGGTTTGGATTATATTTTGTTAAACAGTCGGAAATGTAGGAAGGTGTCATATTGTGTAGTGCTTTAAAAACTAATAAAAGAATCTTAAAATCTATCCTTTGGTGCACAGGCAACCAGTGTAATTCTATTAATACTGGTGTAATGTGTTCTCGTTTCTTCAATTTCATTAAAACTCTGGCTGCTGCATTTTGTATCAATTGCAACTTCATTGTAGAACCCTTAGGTAGACCAGTATAGATAGAATTGCAATAATCAAGCCGAGAGAAAATAAAAGCATGAATTAATTTCTTGGCATCATCAAAAGATAGGAAAGAACGAATTTTGGCAACATTTCGTAAATGATAAAAACATGTTTTTGTAACTTGATTAATATGAGATTTAAAACTAAGATCACAATCGAAAATAACACCCAGGTTCTTTAATTCTTTTTTTGATTGTAAACCTAAAGAACACAGTTCTGCTTCAATCCTCTCTCGCTCAGGTTTTTTGCCCACAATTAGAATTTCTGTTTTATCTTTATTCAACTTTAAAAAATTTGCAGTCATCCATTGCACAATATTGGACATGCAGTTGGACAAATTTTCCAATGCAGTTGTGTCTCTTGGCTCAACAGAAATATATAATTGTATGTCATCAGCATAAAGATGATAATTCATGCCATATTTCTGAATTATACTACCTAAAGGAAGTATATATAATAAAAATAGACTTGGGCCTAGGATAGATCCCTGAGGAACACCATATAATATATTGTGTTCTTGCGATGTATATTCATCTATATTTACTAAGAATGTCCTTTCTGTGACATATGTATTGAACCAATTTAAAACTATCCCAGAGAGACCTACAAGTTTTTCCAGTCTGTTAATCAAAATGCAATGATCAACCGTGTCGAATGCTGCACTTAAATCTAGAAGAATTAAAACTGATGCATTACCTTTATCTATGTTTAAGCGCATATCATTAACTACTTTCAATAATGCTGTTTCTGTACTATGACCTTTTCTAAAACCTGACTGATATTTTTCCCAAATTTTATGCTCATCTAAAAATTGATTGAGCTGTAGCAATACAACTTTTTCTAAAATCTTACTAAAAAATGTAACATTAGAAATTGGTCTGTAATTATTTAAAACTGTGGAGTCCAAATTTGTTTTTTTTAAAAGTGGCTTTACCACAGCTTTTTTAAAAGCATTAGGAAAAATTCCTGTCATTAATGAATCATTTACTATGTCAAGGACATAGTCAATCAAGCAATTTGAAACCTTTTTAAAAAATTCAGTTGGAATAGGGTCAAGACAGCTAGAAGAGGACTTTAATTGAGATATGATTTGGATAATATTTTCTTTACTAATAACAATAATAATAGTAATATATTATTAAAAATAATAATAATAGCAATAGTAATAAAGTCATAATAATAATAATAATAGTAATATAGTAGTAATAATAATAATAATAATAGTAATAGTAATATATTATTAATAATAATAATAATAATAATAATAATAATAATAATAGTAATAGCAATAGTAATAAAGTAATAATAATAATAATAATAATAATAGTAATATAGTAATAATAATAATAATAATAATAATAATAGTAATAGTAATATAGTAATAATAATAATAATAATAATATAGTATTAATAATAATAATAATAGTAATAATAATAATAATAATAATAATAATAATTATTATTATTATTATTATAACAGGGTGAAGCAGTGGCGCAGTAGGTAGTGCTGTTGCCTCACAGCAAGAAGGTCGCTGGTTCGAGACTTGGCTGGGTCAGTTGGCGTTTCTGTGTGGAGTTTGTAATAATAATAATAATAGTAATAAAAATAATAGTAATAATAATAATTATAAAAATAATATTAATAGCAATAATAATAATAATAATAATAATAATAATAGCAATAATAATAATAGTAATAATAATAATAATAATAATAGTAATAATAATAATAATAATAATAATAATAATAATAATACCTATTCACACACTAGTAATAATTATCATTTGGTTCATTGGCTTACCTTATTACAGGTAAAAAAATATATAAAATAAAAAAATATCATTATTAAAGGTCTATGAATACTTATTATTATTTTTTATTATTATTATTATTTTTATTATTATTATTATTACTATTACTATTATTATTAATAATAATTTTTGGGGTAAAATTGCTGTCGCCTCACAGCAAGAAGGTTGCTGGTTCGAGCCTTGGCTGGGTCAGTTGGCGTTTCTGTGTGGAGTTTGCATGTTCTCCCCGTGTTGGCATAGGTTTCCTCCGGGTACTCCAGTTAATCCCACAAGTCCAAACACATGCAGTAAAGATCAATTGGATGAGATAAAAATTGTTCATAGTGAGAATGAGTGTATATGGGTGTTTCCCAGTGATAGGTTGCAGCTGAATAATATCTCTAAAGTGCACTTAAAGCAGACACTTCCATGGCGAAGTACATTTTAAATCTTTGTTTTAACATGTAGTCGTGTTTTGTAAGTTCCCTTATTTTATAAGAGCTAACAATCTTAATTTAACACATGTAAAATCCCTTGACCATGATTTTTACGCCCTTGGTTTAAGTAGAACATGAGCATTCTGTCATCATTCACTCATTAATCTATGCATTTAATATTTTTAAAATATATTCATGTTTAACTTTCCAATTAGAGTACTTCATTACAGCAGGACAAATGATTATTAAAAAGGCCTTAAGTCTCATGCAAAATAACTAAAATACGATGAATGATGTCGTCATGACAAAAGAGAAAAGTTATTATTTATTAAAAATATTTTGTGTAAAAAATGTGTTGGAAAAAAAAACTAAAGTGGAGTTGGGAAATATTTGAAAAATATAATCAAATCTGAGAGGAGGGCTGATAATATCTAGTGATGTGCATTACTGCAGTGTCCACTAGAGGGCGGCGCTGATCATGGATTCGCCCTGCTGGATAAACCAGCTCATACCAGTTCATCCTGTGCGTTGGTAACCAGATCAGCCTCCCAACCAGCTAAACCAGCCAGAACCAGCCTGAACCGTGTGCATTTCAGCTTTTAATCAGCAATGACTTACTGACGTTGCTTGGACTTAAGGCCTGCTGTCATTACAGTAATAGTGATGTCTGTAGTGTGTTTAATCACTGCAGTTTTGCTGTCTGTCTCTTTAAAAGTCCTGTGTTGTGCTTTGAAACGTGGATTTTTTTTCTTCTTCTCAAATGTTTGATGTAATAGTGCTGAGCGAAAATACACAGTATTTCCTCAAATATTTTTTCTTCTGGGGAAAGTCTGATTTGTTTTATATCAGCTTGAATAAAAGCAGTTTTTAATAGTTTTAAACTCATTTTAAGGTCAATATTATTAGCCCCCTTCAGCAATATTAGTGTTGGATTGTCTCCAGAACAAACCACTGTTATACAATGACTTGCCTAATTACCCTAACTTTACCCTAATTACCCTAGTGAAGCCTTTACATGTCACTTTAAGCTGAATACTAGTGTCTTGAAGAATATCTAGTCTAATATTACGTGCTGTCATCATGCTTCAGTTGAGATTACATTAAACATTGAATAAAATAATGCACATTTCAAAGTGCTTTAACTACAAACGTGACTTGTTTTCTCCAGCGTGTGTGTTTCTCTCACCTTTGCGGTTCATGCCCATCTGCAGGCACTTGAGCAGGCGGCAGTATTGGCAGCGGTTGCGCTGTTTGCGGGACATCTCGCAGTTTTTGTCGCGGCTGCATCGATACACACGCTTGTTGCAGATGCTGCGCTTGAAGAAACCCTTGCAGCCCTCGCAGGAAATAATGCCATAGTGCAGTCCTGTGGCGCGGTCTCCACATATAAGACAAGAGCGCTGCTCAGCCTGGTCATCTGAAACACACACACATGCACATGCACATTAACATTAAGCATATACATTTCCACAGATTACCTAAACCCACACGGTGGCTCAGTGGTTAGAACTGTGGCCTCACGGTAAGAAGATCACTGGTTTGAGTTCTGGCTAGGTCAGTTGGCGTTTATGTGTGGAGTTTGCATGATCTCCCTTGTGTTGGCGTGGGTTCGGGTTCAGTCCAAACACATGCGCTATAGGGAAACTGATTAACTAAATTGGCCGTAGTGAGTGTGTGTGAATGTGAGAGTGTATGGATGTTTCCCAGTACTTGGTTGCGGCTGGGAGGGCATCCGCTGTGAAATAGCTGGCGGTTCATTCCGCTGTGGCGACCGCTGATGAATAAAGGACTAAGCTGAAGGAAAATTAATGAATTTTATCGCATCGTTGAGTCTTAATGTGTGTAAATACAGTTTTTATATTAATTTCAGTATCATTGTTATATTATTTTTACAAGATGCAAAATAAGACCCTTTTAGGTTTTGATTGTAATTGTGGTGTTTTGGTGACTGTCGCTTTAAATTCAAATGAGATTGTAATCTTTTCAGACGAGGGCGGAGCTACAAATGCCTATGTGTCAGCATAATGGCAAGTTTAATTATTAAATTAAATTTATTCAATTATAAAAAATAGAATTAGTTAATTTTTACCATTATTACCTGTTTATATACACACAACTGTATTTAAACCCCTTATAAAAGTGATTTTTGCATAAAATATTTTTGCATACTAGTTAATATGCCAATGTTTATATGATTAATGTCTAACACACTTTATAAATGAATGTTCCTTTATTTAGCAGAGCCAGACAGAACCTGCACATGTTTTGCTATTCCTGCACAGAGGTTTGTAATAAAATAAAATCTGCAGATTTATTCTGGATGCTTTTTAGTAACTAAAAGCTGAAAACATGAAGATTTTTGCTTACTTTAACTTTTATTTAAGGGTTACAATGCAACTATATCCGCTTGTGTGGTAAATGAAGCAAGTCTCTCAAAAATATGACTTTACAAACTGTATTGTAATTAAATCATACAAACATTGACATATTAGTTAATAATATTACCTAAATGAATATAAAATAACTAAATAAATATATATTTACACACATATACAGACGTAAACAGTGGTGTAAAGCAACAAACTGCAAATACTCAAATGACTGTAATCGAGTAGTTTTTCTCAGGAGATGTAATTGACTGGGTAATTTTATAAATGTGTACTTTTACTCTAGCTTGAGTACATTTTCAGTGCAGTATCAGTATTTTTACTCCACCATTTTCCTTCAGCCTGCAGTCACTACTGTATTTTGTCTTGTCTATGGGAATTAGAGAGATCAGTCCTGTTTTTCCTGTCCAATCAAATCACACATAGATGGTAAATCACACCATAATGAACTACCTCAAGACATGGGCGATTTATAATCGCAGCAAACTGTTTGGAAGCATTAAAAGAGTCCAAGAAGATGTCCAAAATCTGCACACGCATGGACCCAGAGACTGTTTAGAGGCATGTCACTGATGAGAAGATGACGGATGTCTACTGTGTGATGACCGAAATGGCATTAAACACCCAGCCAACCAAATATCAACATCTAATGATGTTACAGCTTGACGTTGTGTCGACGTTACCACTAAAGGCTGATTTATACTTCTGCGTCAAACGCCGGCGTATGCTACGGCGCTGACGCATAGCCCTTCGCCGTGGCTGTCGGCGTTGCTGACATGCACCTCTCAAAAAATTTAACTACTTGTCGCAACGACGCATAGTTCAAGCTCTGTGATTGGTCGGCTTGGTAGTGCTGACGAGTCTGGGCGGGACCGAGAGTCGCGTGAATGGCGCGAGCCTGATGGAGCGATTGTTTACAAGTGTGGAGTCCCGTGAAGGAGCTCCGGATGGAAAGTTTTGTTTTGTGTTCATAGTTAAAGTTGTTGCACATCCACCGGTTGCCACTTGTACATCCCGGAAGTGTTCAGGAAAAGCAAAACAGCAGTGAAGAAACTCGACACAGAGGAGCATTAACACCTCACTGCCCACTAGCGTTTCGGAAGTGTTAATGCAGACCAACAGAGACAGCGCGCACAAGTATAAATGCACAGCTACTCGCATTGCATGCGCCAAGGGTTATGCCGGTCACGTGACGCAGAAGTATAAACCATGCTTGCCATACCCAAGGAATTAATGCCAGTATTTGACATCAATATGACGTTGCTTTAAGATGTTGGCTTGATGTTGGATTTTGGTCATTTTCCAGCGACCTAAAATCAACATCATTTGACGTCATTATTGAACATCAAATTAACATTGTCCTTAGAGACTGGCTGGACATAAAATTTTGGTCACCTGACCTAACCTAATACTAACGTCTTGTGTTGTCGTGTGCCTGCTGGGCAATAACTAAATGCACTACAGAACGTTACGTTTACACACATCCACTAATTACATGTAGATGCACCAGCTTTTCCCAGCGTAATACCCACTACTCTTGAGTACTTTTGAAACATCTACTCATACTTGCATGATCTTACTCATACTTCAATAAAATATTTACAACAGATACTTTTACTCGACTTGCACTACATTTTCAGGCAAGTAACGGTGCTTTTACTTGGGTATGATTTTAAATTACTCTTTCGATCACTGGACGTAAATAAATAGACTCAATGAAGGGCTAAAGAATCTGGGAACACTTTAGTTTAAGAAACAATTCATACCATTAACCACTGGCTTATTACCCCGCCTCATATGATATTAACCGTTTATATTGAACTGTTTATTAGTACTTATAAATTAGGATCTTATTTTGCATCCCTAATCCCCAATACCTTAACCCAACTACTACCTTATTAATTATTAATAAGCAGCAGATTAATAGTTCATAGAACTAAAAGTCTTAATTAAAGGTTTGTTAATGGTGTGAATTGCAGATTAAAATAAAGTCTGCCTGCTAAATTATATGTTTTAATTTAGCACACTTTTATCCTAATTTCAGCCAATAATAGTGACTTTTGGTCCTCAGGTTTATAGTGAATGAGCTAAAAGTAGAGAAAAAAGCATACTATTTACAACGCAAACACACACCAACACATGCGTTCAGTTTTCATGCTCTTCCCACAGCTGTAATGTGTTTCTACTGTACACTGTGTATTGTGTCCACTACCCCTACATCTACCCCTAAACACAACCCTCATAGTAAACAATCTGCACTTTTACATTGTCAAAATACTGCATTCTGTCTGGCTCATGAGCCCTTTTCCTCATGGGGGCTAAAAT
>NC_141028.1:60522500-60550000 GCF_052040795.2 Danio rerio
AAAGGGTTAGGCAGACCACAACCCTTTCTGTTTTTAAACTCCATTTTTAATATTTGGCTTTTAATACCATATGAGAGTCTTGTGTCTGTTGTCTTTGTCCTGTGTTTTAGATGGTGTGTGTGTGTACAGCACTTTGGTAAGCACTTGTTTTTAAAAAGTGCTTCATAAATAAACATTAGCTGCGTCCCAAATCGCATACTTATGCACTAATCTACGCCATTTTGTAGTATAAATAGTGTAAGTAGTGTGTTCACACTGTTAACTCTAACAATAATAAGTGCACTTTAATTACCCGGATGATGCACTCATTCAGCCGCTAAAATGAAGTGTGTAATGATGGACACTTCACGCACTCAACGACCGCAGGTTTGCTTCCGTAGCTGAAGGGGCGGAGCTATCGGGCGCACATGTTGAATAACTTTATTTATTTTGAATGTTAATAGCAAAATTCTCCTACGAGAGTGATTATAGCGCCTCCCGATGGTGAATGCGGTTATACTCACGGCAGGTATTATTTGATAATTCGGTCGTTTATTTCACGGATTTGGCAACCGTCAAACATCATCAGGGAAACGGTTTGAATTTCCGCTTAGTAAAAATACATTACTGTGCCATTTGGGACGACACTACACACATATACTATCAACCCAAGCTCATTCTGGAAACGTAGCCCCGCGGACCTTTCTGGAGACCATGATTTGCGTGGCCGGAGGTACGTAAAGGCCGCGTTTGGTTTTTTTCGAGCGAACACTGCGGGGCGGTGTGCCGCCGCTCCGCCCCTCCTCTTCGCGCTCGCCGGCCGACGGCTCGCCTCCGAGTGGAGGGCTTTCCCGACGCAATCAGTTTGTCCGCCTAGCTTAAAGCGTTACGTCGGCGGAGCGGAGGCCCCGGACGAGGAGGAGGAGCCGGCCGCGGTGGACGACGACCGGGATTGAGTCCGGGGAACAGCGGGTTCCGGAAATCAGGTAAGACGAAAAATGGAATTCGTAAAATAAGGGCGAGAACGCGGCGGGATCCGAAAACGCGGTCGAAATCGAAGACGAGGGCTTTTGCTTTTTTTCTTTTTTTTTTCGATCCGGCGGCTTTTCACGCGAGAACGGCGAGACGCGAAAAAGCGCGCACAGTGGCCTCTCGCGGATCCGCGAAAACAACAAAAACGCTCGAATACGTACCTCCCGGGACGTAAATCGCGGCCCGCAGAAACGTCCGCGGGGCTACGTTTCCACAATGAGCCCGGGTTGTATACTATCCTGTTGAGTGTGTATAGTGCATGAGTGCATAGTGTGCCATTTGGGATGCAGCTATTGACTTGACTTGAATGTTTATTTATGTGACAAAATTATGTGGGTTGAACAAAAAATAAATAAAGTTGCCCCAATAAAATCTCAAGAATTGTGTTGTTTCAGCTCATTTTAATTAAGTCGTTTTGGTAACACTTTATAATAACTGCACACTATGAATCATTTACTACGCATTAGCATCTAGTGAATTCATTATCTGTTAAGCATTAACTCTACATTAATCAACAGCTTATAACTGCAGCTACAAATGCTCTATTCTTGACTTAAAACCACATTTATAATGTGCTTAATAATTGTTTTTCATACTGTGTTAATGATTTATTTCTCATTACTAAATGAAGTATTGCATTATTTACAAACCATTTGTATTTAAGAGTAGTTGGTGGTTCTTAAGATTTCTCAGAATGAGTTATTAAATGATTAATAAACTATTAAAAACAATGCTTATATATTGTATTATTCAGGCATATGTCAATGGTTATTATATATGTTAATGAATGCTTTATTAACTCAATTTCATGCAGTTTTGTGACCTGATCTAAAGTGACTATTCATGCTTTATAGATCCCTTATAAATGACAAATAAAGGCTCAGAATCACATGAACAATAATATTACAGTGAAGTTCACATATAGTGCCAATTAACAGGTGTCAAAATACAACATAAAACTGGATAAAACATCATCAATATAATAATTTAACAATATAATAAGACGCAATGTTTAAATTGTACTTTAATTTTAGTTAAGATCAGGTTGCAAAGATTAATTTTTCATTTGGAGTACAGTTTCATTTGTGTATCTTCAAAAGAATAGGATAGAATAAAGTGGTTTATGTTATGTCTTTCATGTTTATAATAGAACTGAGCCTTTAATTGTCATCTATAAGGGACTTATAAAGCATAAATAGACCTCACTTTAGATTAGGGAACAAAACTGGACGAAGTTGAGTCAATAAAGCATTTATTAACATGCTAATTAACTATTATATATATATATATATATATATATATATATATATATATATATATATATATATATATATATATATATATATACTGTATATATATAGAGCCCTGAATGTGTAATCGCTGTAATTCCACACCAGCCACTCACGCACATATGTTTTGGTTTTGTATAAAGCTTAATTGTTTTTAAACTATATCTGTTTTTTGGGTACATCTATCTCCCCTTGCCCACTGATTGTCATTTTTGGAATTTTGCCCACGTCATATAACTTTACAAAAACCCAGGTAACACTTTACAATAGGGTTCATTAGTTAATGCATTTACTAACATGAACTAATCATGAACAACACATGTACAGCATTTATTAATCATAACTGAACATTTACTAATGCATTATTAACATCCAAGTTCATACTTGTTAACATATGTTAATGCACCATGAGTTAACATGAACTAACAATGAACTACTGTATTTTCATTAACTAATGTTAACTAGCATCAACAAATACAGTAGTAGATGTATTCTTCATTGTTTGTTCATCTTAGTAAATGCATTAATTAACATTAACTAATGAGCCTTATTGTAAAGTGTGACCAAAACACAATCTGGGTTGCAAAGCCTTTATTGTACTCCTAGCCAAATGACTAATACTGCTTAGGTGGAAAATATCAGAAACCTCCAACCGCAACACAGTGGATTAGTGATGTTCTCTTCTTCTTAAAGTTGGCAAAAATTAGACCATCTAGAGCAGGGGAGGCCAACCCTGTTCCTGGAGAGCCACCCTCCTGCAGATTTCAGTTGCAACCCATATCAAACACACCTGTCTGTAATTATCACGTGCTCAGGTCCTGATTAATTGGTTCAGGTGTGTTTGATATGGGTAGCAACTGAAATCTGCAGGAGGGTGGCTCTGCTCTAGAGGTTCATCTAACCAGTTTTAGAAAATTTGGGAGCCATTTAGGAAATATATCCAGGAACATGTTTTACTATTTATATATGTTTTCAAATATAGACCAAGACCTTGTTCCAACAAATTGATTCTTTTTCTTTCTTAAGTGCAAAGTAGAGTGTATTGTGCCATTGTACAATTGTAGTTTGTGTTAAGCCACATTATTATTTACCTTTTTATTTGTGGGTATGTTTTATTTTTGTTGTTGTTAGTTTTTTTCTCAATGTATAACGATTAAGTTGATACTATCTATACTTTTTGAAATATAATCGCTTTGTTTAGTCTTTTTTACTGCAATTTGCCAAAATAAAATTAAATTTAAATAATGCTTAATGCTTCTTGAGTTAAGAGTTTTGAGATATTTGTACTAGAAACAAGATTTTTTTTAAATCAAATACATTTTCTGCAAAAAAAAAAAAAAAAAGTGACGTTCAGTTGGTCAGAATTATTAGCCCCCTGTTTTTTTTTTTTACCCAATTTCTGTTTAACGGACAGCAGATTTTTTCAGCACATTTGCAATCATAATAGTTTTAATAACTCATCTCTAATAACTGATTTATTTAATCTTTGCTATGATGACAGTAAATAATATTAGACTAGATATTCTTCAAGACACTTCTATAATTAGGCAAAGTATTGTATAATGATGGTTTGTTCTGTAGACTATCGAAAAAAATAGCTTAAAGGGGCTAATAATATTGTCCTTAAAATGGTTTTTAAAAAATTAAAAACTGCTTTCATTCTAGCCGAAATAAAACAAATAAGACTTTCTCCAGAAGAAAAAATATTATCAGACATACTGTGAAAATTTATTTGCTCTGTTAAACATCATGTGGGAAATATTTAAAAAGGAAAAAAGGGGGGTGAATAATTCTGACTTCAATTGTATATCAGCATTTACCTGATGAATTAAGCCATTTAACTGAAGCCAAATCCAAAACATGATTCGACCAAAAGATGCACAGAGCATGCACGAGAGTAGATGTCAGAATAAAGCACCACAGAAAAGCGAGCGGAGGGAAAAGCGCGGGGTCAACTGCAGGCTGCGGACCGTTAACAGAGAGTTCAAGTCATAAAAACAGGGTCATGGCCCAGCGCCTTTTCTTCCTCAATCTGAGAGGGAGTTTTCACAGGCCCGTCGTTACAGCGGAGTCAAGAACAGGCCATTCAGACCATCTGACGGCTTTCTTCACTCCTCTATAGGACAGTATGATTACAGTGCAGATGCCGTCTTTTTCTCGACGCGCTCTTTGAGAAGGGTTACAGCCATGTTAAGTGCGGCTCTTTCACACTCCTACACACACTCTCGCCGGGGTTTATCGGGTCACTTTTTTTCGATGCCAAGGCAAAAGGGTTTGCTTATAAATTCATCTGAAATGAATAGCAGGCCAACTAATACAGCTGAAGTCAGATTTATTCGCCCTCCTGTAAATTTCCTTTTCAATTATTTCCCAAATGATGTTGAATAGATTCAGGAAATTTTCACAGTATTTGCTCTAATATTTTTTTTCTTCTGGAGAAAGTCTTTGTGTTTTATTTCGGCTAGAATAAAAGCAGTTTTTAATTGTTTTAAAGCCATTTTAAGTTCAAAATTATTCAGCAATATTAGTGTTGGATTGTCTCCATAACAAACCACTGTTATACAATGACTTGCCTAATTACCCTAACTTTACCCTAATTACCCTAACTAAAAAAATCTTGGTCACATTTAATTTTGAATATACAATTCACACAATTAACAAACCATTAACTAAAAATTTTGGCCAAATAACCAATTAATTTGCTGATTATTAATTGTTTATAAAGTACAAGTGGGTGTTAGGTAGGGTTATGGATGTAAAATACACTGTAAAACTCTGGGATCCACACAATTCCTTCATGTTGTCCCAAATAAAATGAATATAATATGTTTAAATTGTGATAATATACTTTATATGGTAGCCCATAATGTTTCCCACTCCTACACACACACACACACACACACGTTTGCTCTCGCAAGGATTTATCAGGTCACTTTTTGGATGCCGAGCATGAGGGTTTGCTTATAAAACATCTGAATGACATGCTAACTGATAGATGGATGTCAGATTGATGACTTCTGAGAGGAAATAAACTATTAGAAACCTCACACTTTAATTAAAAGTACAATTCACGCTTTTAACAAACCATTAACTAGACTTTGGCCAAATAAACAATTAATTAGACGATTATTAATTGGTCGAAAAGTACTAGTGGGTGTTAGGTAGGATCAAGAATGTAAAATACACTGTAAAAAAGCTGCGATCCACACAATTCCTTCATGTTATCCCATATTATGTATGACATTTCACACTGCTACACACACAATGTTTGCTCTCGCAGGGGTTTATCAGGTCACTTTTTTTAATGCCAAGCATGAGGGTTTGCTTCATAAGGTAATAGTGGGTGTTAGGTAATATAAGGATGTAAAATACACTGTAAAATGCTGGGATCCACACAATTCCTTCATGATATCCCAATTAAAATGAATATAATATGTTTAAATTGTAATAATATACTTTATATGGTAGCCCATAATGTTTCCCACTCCTGCACACACACACGTTTGCTCTCGCAAGGATTTATCGGGTCACTTTTTGGATGCCGAGCATGAGGGTTTGCTTATAAAACATCTGAATAACATGCTAACTGATAGATGGATGTCAGATTGATGATTTCTGAGAGGAAATAAACTATTAGAAACCTCACACTTTAATTAAATGTACAATTCACGCTATTAACAAACCGTTAACTAAGACTTTTTGGCTCAATAAACTTTTAAATAGCTGCTTATAAACTGTTTATTGAGCCAAAGTTTAGTTAATGGTTTGTTAAGAGCGTGACTTGTACATTGAATTCTGATTCTTTATAGTTTATTTTTTGTGTCAACAAAATATGAATTAGCTGATTATTTATTGTTAGTCAAATAGTAGTTGGGTTTGGAAACCAAGGATGTAGAATAAGATTATATAATTTATAATATTCAGCTGATATTTTAATAATAGGCAGGTGATAAGCCAGTAGTTAACAGTGTGAATTGTTATTTAAACTAAAGTGTTATTAAAATCTCTGCCATACAAATGATTATTTAAATTCATACATTTAAATTGTGATCATATTTTTAAGACATAATATGGCATATTTCACATTTGCACTGTATTTTTGATTAAATACACAGTATATTTAAAAAGACTCTAACTAATGTCCACCAAAATCTTGAATAGTATAAAAAAACAATCATAAAAATAATTTATTAATATTATAGTAATAATTTTACCATAAAAATATTTTTTTTGTTTTGATGTATACACTGTCAGTAAAAGGATTATTTCAAATAATATACACAAACTCTGATCATATTAATATAACATTTTAGATGGTGTATTATTTTACTATATTATGAAAAGAAAGAAAGAAACTTTTAAATGGCAAGGCAAAAACTTTAGTAGTATAGTTTTTTTAATAATAATTAATTTTTTTCATGCATTTTTCTTACATTAACAAATTATTCAATCCTATTAATAAATGTTTCGTGATCATCAAATAAGGATCATTAAAAATAAATTATATTTTATATTACAGTTAATTAGATTAAATTGTAATAGTATTTATACAATACTTCATATGGAAAGTTGTTTAACTTTTTTACATTTTAAGTGCAAGCTATTTATTATTTTCTGAACAAATGAATAGTACAAGTGATGCTTAAAAAACTATAATAATAATAATATTAATAACAATAATAATATAAATAATAATAATATTAATAATTCTTACCAATGACTACCAATTTTTATTATTTTAATTAATTAATTAAGAAAATAATTATTTATTTATTTATTTATTTACAAATTAAATAAAACAAAATACTTTAATAGTTTATCAGTGCAAGAGCTGGTAAGCAGGAACCTCATTTTAACAAATAAAATTAATAATAATAAATTTTACTACCTGCATGTTTGATTTAGATGCTAAAACTGACTACTCGTTTTAGAACTGATCCCCCGACCCAGAAAGCCAGTTTTTCCACCCCATCCAGATGAAATGCGTGAATGTGAAGGGAGTCTCATTGAAGGAAATATGCGCACAGTCTCTCACTGACCTGCTAAATAGAGGACAGAAGACTTCTATTACAGACATGCTATTACCATCTCAATCACACTGGCATTGAGGAACTCTCCTATAATGACAGCAGATAAAGACAGAGACACTTTAAAAGCATTAGAATGCCGCTCTTTGGAATACCTGACTCTTATTGGTCGATCAAGACATTCCAAGGTATGCCATTCTCCAATAGAAATGGATTAAACTCATAACACAGAGTCAATCATTGTCTATTCAGCTTAGTCCCTTTATTAATCAGGGGTCGCCACAGTGGAGTGAACCGACAACCTATCCTGCATATGTTTAATGCAATGATGCATTCCAGCTGCATCCCAGTACTGGGAAACACCCATCCACACCACAGAATCATAATAAACTAATCAAACCTATTTGTTATAATCAGCCTTGACAAAAACAGTCTGCAGAAACACTTTGATTGACATTCTCCCTTTGTGTGATGTCATCAGAGGGGGAAAGCCCCGCCCACTCGTGACCATTTCTCCCTCATTAGCATAAACATCCACATTTTCACACAGATGATGTTAGTCCTGTGTTGAATCTGTCGTTATGCTTGCACACAGGCATTCTTAGCTCCGCCCTCTTCTGAAAAAGAGCACAATCTCATTTGCATTTAAAGAGACAGACACCAAAACGACACGATTTGAATCAAAGGGTTAGTTTCAGAGAGTTATTAAATATTATAAGTGTGTTTTTTTTAGCTGAAACATCACATACACACTCTTGGGACATCAGAGATGCATTTTACATCTCGTAATAAGGGGCATGATAGGACCCCTTTAAATGCATCTGGCTTCTGCGTATTTGTTAAATGGACAGCACTCGCACTACTGTAACACTGACCCTGCGAGCCATTTGCCTGCACCAGATGTTGTGTTATGCAGGACGGCATCTGAAACCGTAAATTATTGACCGGCGCATGTGAAATGACCGACTTCCTTTAATGAGAAAACGCAGCTTCCTTTATTCACGCCTCGGCCCGCCTTTTGATTGGCCAAATTTGCCAGCGTCTCTTTCAAGTGCATGGCCAGCCTGTAAAGCAGCAGCTCACTCGCACCTTCACACACTTGATCCCGCAGTGTCACTTCACACCCAGGACACACACACACACACACACACACACACACACACACACACACACACACACACACACACACACACAGAAGCAGAGGCTCAAACAGGCTCAAAGTGCAGTGGAGAAAAATACTATGGTAATTTATAGTAGTACTGTAGTGTTTTTAATCTGTTGTGTTGATCATATAGTTGCTATGGTAATACAGTAATAAACAAATGACCCAATACTGTAGTTATATACAACTATAGGCTATATTATACAGCAATATATGTAATGAATATGTCATATTTGGTTGTGACCATATTAATGCATGTTTGAATGTGTGTGTGTGTGTGCGTGTTATAGTGACTTAAGAGGACTTTGCACACGTGGCCATTGTTTAATAAGCTTATAAATCATACAGAATGAGTTTTGTCTTTATTTATTTATTTTTTTTTAAGTAAACATTTTGCAAGTTTAAAAAACAAAAAGTGTCAAGCTTCCTGCTAGGTTTGGGTTTAGGGATATGATTGGTTTAGAGTAATAAAAAATACAGTCTGTACAGTATAAACCAATGGAAGATGTTACTGAATACTGGATGTCCACACAATTCACAAAAACAAATGCATGCATGTGTGTGTGTAAGAGATATATAGGGCTCTATTTTGACGATCCCGGTGCAAAGTGCAGGGCGCAAATACATTAGGGGCGTGTCCGAATCCACTTTTGCTATTTTAAGAACGGGAAAATCCGATTTGCGCCGTGGTGCATGGTCTAACAGGGTTGAGCTTATTCTCTTCATGAGTTATAGGTGTGTTTTGAGAATAAACCAATCAGAGTCTCATCTCCCATTCCCTTTAAGAGTCAGCTGCGTCACGCCATAGCTCATTTGCTATTTACAAGGCGACTTTTAATTGGAAAAACTGAACGCTTCACTTGCGAGAAAACAGTAAGACAGAGCATCTGCAGCGCGAGAATGAGAGATGAGCCTCTTCATTATTAACTTTCACTTTCACTCTCGTGGATAGGGAAATGTGTTGTTAGCACAGACATCCGTTAGCCTATACATTTACATTTTACATTTAGTCATTTAGCAGACGCTTTTATCCAAAGCGACTTACAAATGAGGACAAGGAAGCAACTTACACAACTATAAGAGCAGCAATGAAGAAGTGCTGTAGGCAAATTTCAGGTGTGTAAAGTCTAATCTAGTAATTGTATTTTTTATTTATTTATTTTTTTTTTTAGTAAAATTTTAGTAAATTATTTTTTTTTTGAGTACAGTTAGTAAGTATATCCAGAGAGGCAATTGCAGATTATGAAGTGAAGTGGAGACTAAATAGTTGAGTTTTTAGTCGTTTCTTGAAAACAGCCGTTCTGATGTAGTTAGGGAGTACATAATAAATTCCAATTATTAAGCATAAAGATTTGTTTCTAAACTGTTTCTAAATTCAGTTCTAATTTCCAGCAAACGAATAAATGAACAATAATAACAAAGTGTGCTCAAGAACCTGAGTTATATCTTAATACACATGCTGCGCCCCATATGGTCTGAAACCTGACAGGTGGGCAAATCTAAGCATTTTTTTAATAAAACTAATATAAATATGGAGATAATAAATAACACTGCTATATATATATACATACATATACATACATACATATTATATTCTATATATCCTATATATATATATATATATATATATATATATATATATATATATATATATATCCTTAATACTTTAATTCTTTTTTATTACAATTTTTTAATTACAGGCAGGTGTGTTTGATATGGGTAGCAACTGAAATCTGCAGGAAGGTAGATCTCCAGGAACAGGATTGGCCACCCCTGTTTTAAGCAGTGTGTAAGCGAGGCGCACAACTAACGTGCTCTGCGCTGGACTATAGACCTGATTTGTTCAGGACTATTGAACAATCTATTTAAGTCCCTCAAAATAGCAACGTGCCAGCAGTGCGCCTTAACACGCCTCCCTTTTTAGAGCAGAATGCCTATGGGCGCACATATGAGCGCAAATGCATTTGCAATTTAAGCAGTGTGGTGCAAAACGTCAAAACGACTCTTGCGCCGAGCTGAAACTAGCAAACAACAATTGCGTCGCGCCTTGCGCCACATTACGCCGGGTGTATGATAGGGCCCGTAATGTTTGTTTGTGACCATATGAATGTGTGTATGAATGTATGAATATGCACTAGCGGTCAAAAGTTTGGGGTCAGTAGGTTTTTTAATGTTTTAAAATAAGCTTCTCCTGCTCACCAATGCTGCTTTATTCATCATAAATACAGTACAGATTGTCAAATTGTGAAATGTTATTGCACTATAACTGATCAAAAGTAGATCATAATAAAATCTAATCGTTTATTCCATTAATTTTAAAGATGAATTTTCAGCTTCATTATCCAGTGTTCAGAGTCACATGATCCTTCAGAAATCACTCTAATATTAATTATCATTATTAATGTAATAGTAGTAAAAGCATGTAATAGTTACATTTAAAACTACACACAATAAGAAAGAATTAAAATGTACATTTTAATAAATATTTAACAATTTATTTACATTTAATAAAAGCTGCCTTGATGAACAGAATCATAAAAAAATAAAGCTGACCCCAAACTTTTGACCGGTAGTGTATATATGAATGTGTGTGTGTGTGTGCGTGTGTGTGTGTGTGTGTGTGTGTGTGTGTGTGTGTGTGTGCGTGCGTGCGTGCACTTATAAATGATTTTTACTGCTTGTTCAAACTTATTTAAAACAAGCTGACTCAACGCAATATTTTTTTAAATGCACAACTAATAGTTTTATGTTCAATCAACTTGTTTAAACACAATTACGTTGACTCAATCAATCTGTGTTAAGAGGGCGTGAAGCATTTGTGTGGAAGCCAGCATTTTTTACAGTGTGTGTGTGTGTGCGGAGGATGGGAAAACAGAGCAGATAATAGTGAGAGCGGAGGAAGGGAGAGAGAGGAGAGAGAGAGATAGAAACACACAGTCAGTCTTTCTCTCTCTCTTTGGTTTCCATCTCAATCAGTCGAGCTGAGCGAGGGATCGGGGGAGGTTTTGTCTTTCTTGTACTTTTCCGCTCTTCCCCCGTCTCTGCATTCATACTTCATCTCTGAACACAATTCGCTCTCAGTTCATTTGCATAAACCTGTCTGTGCACTAATCGGACGTCTTGATAAGATGCCATTGCCAATTTTAAATCTCTATTTGTGTGTTTGTTATGCTGCAGTTTTGGGTAGTGTTAATAGTTATGTAATGTGTTTCTTTTTACGTGACTAGTTTTTATTAGTTTAACTTTGTTTTTTTAAAAGAAGCATTTAATAAATTTTGAACATAAAATTTTTAATTATAGGATTAAAATATTTTTCATTTACCTTTTATTTTAGCTTTTTTAAATTACATTTTAAAGAGTTTTAGCTTTTATTTAATATATTTTTGCTTTATTATTATTATTATTATTATTATTAAAGAAGCAATAAATACATATTAGACATTCAAAATGATATGAGCAAAAAAAACTTTAATCTTTTTAAGCTTTTAATTAATTTATTTTCCTTCAGCTTAGTCTCTAATGCAAATTGGCTTAATGCTATATGCCCTATGTATGCGGCATTGGTTGTTTTTGTATAACAATGTCAAGTGTACTGTCCCTGTTAAATAAACAAGCAAATAAATAAATAAATAAATAAATAAAATGTATCCTTTTGTCCACCCTCTTCACCCTTTGTGTATTACTCCGCCTACATACAGCGTTAAGCAGAGACTCTACAGTTTGACAAATATTGCTGCTGTTGGACAACATAATGCACTTATGAGGCCTTTTTAGTGGACACTATAGTGGTTTAGATTGCAACTTTGCAGTTCATTTTTAAGGATTGTGCCTATTTCAAATATTTATGTCACGATCCCCAGCGATCGCAACTCCCTAGATCGCGGGATTGCAAGCAAAAATCACTTATGGACTACAAATCTGCCATTGTTGGACTACATTTACATACATGCACTCCACTCACAAACAAAGACTGATTACACACACTATTTAAGCAGCACATACACTCACTCCAGTTGCTGAGTCTCGTTTACTGTAAGCAAAGAGCACAGAATCACCAAGAGACGACACTTTGCTGTAAGTGACACTATAACACTATAACTTCCTTTGTCTTGTTTTTCCGTGTTTTGTCCCTCGCCAAGTTTGTCTTTTTGTCCTTGATTTGGGACAAATGATTTTGGATTGCCTTTACACATCTGTTTGCACCCATGTTGACCCTGCTTGCCTGACCATCCTGAATAAACCTGCACATAGATCCGAACTCATTTGTCTGTGTCACTCCCCGTGTTACAGCTCGCACACGTAAAAAAGAAATATATGGACTGTATTGGTTTTGGCCTTTTTGTGTGTTTCATCTTTTCTTGAGTCACATCTACAGCTCTCAACAGTTTGTATTATTTATTTATTTAGATTTCACTATTTTCGGTGGCACAGTGGGTTTCCTCCGGGTGCTTCGGTTTAACCAACAGTCCAAACACATGCGCTATAGTAGAACTGACAAACTAAATTGGCTGTGGTGCATGTGTGTGTGTGTGTGTGTGTGTGTGAGTGTGTATGGGTGTTCCCCAGTACTGGGTTGCAGCTGGAAAGTCATCCGCTATGTAAAACATCTGCTGGAATAGTTGGCGGTTCATTCCGCTGTGGTGACTGCTAACGATTAGACCAGTGGTCACCAAACTTGTTCCTGGAGGGCCGGTGTCCTGCAGATTTTAGCTCCAAGCTCTTACTTGGTATACTTGAAACATCCAGGCAGGAGTGTTAAGGCAAGTTGGAGCAAAACCCTGTAGGGACACCGGCCCTCCAGGACCAGGATTGGTGACCCCTGGATTAGACTATTCTAATATACAATTCTCACCATTAACAAACCATTAACGATGTCTTCCAGCTTAATAACTCTTAACTGATCGCTTGTTAGTTAGTAGAAAGTTAACAAGCCATTAGCTAATAGAAGGAGTTGGTACTGAAACTAAAGAGTTTCTTGATAGTTTTAGTTTTAATCCTGGTCAAGCGTTTGAACGGGTGTGTGTGGTTTCCTCCTGGGTGTGTGTAGTGTTGTGTAAATCCGTCCTCAGTGTGTGAAGGAGGAGAAGCTGAACACTAATAAACATCACAACAGCAAACACATTAGCATGAGCTGATTACACTGAGCCCATGCAGAGACACACACACACACACACACACACACACACATTCAATTCAACCTACGGATTTAAACGCACACACACACACACACTCACACACACACACACACACACACACACACACACACACACACACACACACACACACAGTAGGCTTAAAAACACCCCAACATATAACCCAACTATAGGTTATTATAGCACCTTCCCCAATATATAGTTATATAATTTAACCCAATGCATTGGGTTATTTTGATTAAATGTTATTTTTCCCATTCTGGTATTACTATTGCTACGATTACTACACTCTAAAAAAAACTTTGAGTTATTTATTTAACCCAATTGTTTAGTTAAACATTTGGTTGTTTGTTGGGTTATTTTTCACCTATCATGGGTTAGTTTTTGATAACTCAACCAGATGAGTTAAATATTGGGTGCTTTGTTGGGTTATTTTTAACCTTCATTAGGTTATTTATTTAATAACCAGTCAGGTTAAATATTTTAATTTCAATGGTCAGCTGATTTAACTGACACAGAACAGCTGTATTATGTGTGTGCGTAATGTTGTTTTTGCTTGATAAAGTTTATTTAAGCTGTAACGCACTAATATTGTTGTTATTTTTTTATCAGATGACCTCTCTGTGTCGGGGTTTTTATATCCGTTTCACCATCCAAGACCATCTTTTAGAAGCGTTTGGTTGTGGTTAAACTGTATTGTACATTGTGGACACAGTGGAGACTGCTGCAGCTGCTGGACGGCCTCTACAGCACACAGAGCTCCATACTCTGCTCCATCAACACAGGGTTTCTGCTTGCTCAGTTTAACTGTCTACTTTGTTTTGTTTCTTTATTGTTTGTGACTCTTAATTTATTTAAACAACTAAAATGTAATGGAAATTAAGCATTTTCAATATTTATGAAAACTGTATGTTATTTATTTACCCAGGCATAATAATAAAATTAATAGTACTCCGTTAAAATAGTTGGGTTAAAAATACCACAACATATAACCCAACTATAGGTTATTATGGCACCTTCCCAACTACGGGTTATTTCAACCCAATGCATTGGGTTATTTTGATTAAATGCTATTTCTTCCATTCTGGTATTACTATTGCTAAGATTACTATTATTTATTTTATAATTATGATTGTGTAAATAAATAACATGCAGTTATCAAAAAATATTGAAAATGCTTTATTTCCATTGCATTTTAGTTCCAGACACTTTTGTTTAAATAAATTAGGAATCACAAACAATGAAGGAACAGAACAAAGTGCAGACAGTTAAACTGAGCAAACAAGTAAAATGTTGTTTATTTATTTATTTTTGAAAAGTCTACTTTTACAATTTAACACATGTAAACCACTGCAGAAATGTTCTACCCAGCAGGCTCATGTCATATACAGTACAGAAACTTAATAAATAACCCACTATAAATTAAAAGAATTAACATAAGCTTTTTGTTTTCACAAGCTTTGGAGACGTCACATAAATTCCGCTTTTAAATAATACGTCACCTATAGCTTTCATCATGAGGCTGTGTTCAAAATGACGTCAATGTTTTCAAAGTGCACTACGAAACATGAAGATCACTAAAACTGAACTGTAAAAATAGTTTGGAAGCAAATTACGCCTAAGAGAGATGACCTTAATGCTTTTTTATTTTAATAATTCCAACTTTGAATGTTTGAATGTTCTAAATGAATAGGGTCTAGGGGTGATAAGTGGCAATAGAACACAGCCAGGAACTATGTTTCTAATTACAGCTCCAAAGGTGTAGTTGCCAGTGCTCAAGTTTGCGACGGAGTTTGTGAATGTACGTTGGAGCGACGGATTTGGGAAACGCCAAATCAACAAACTATGTTTGTAACAACGAAACTTGCGACCTTAGTTTGCCAACGATGGTTTTGGGAAACGCACCCCTGGTTGAGTTACCAATAAATAGGCCCACACGGAATCTGCGCGCGCAGAATTCCGCAGATTTCTAGCCCATTATAAATTTAGTTTATTTACTTAAGTAAATGTGTAAATCGGAATTTATTCAGTTTTTATTCAGTAATTTATTACTTTTTATTTAATATATTAAAGTGCAAGTTATGATACTCCGCTGGATACTCCCAAAATAATTCCGCAGAAATCAGCAGATTTTTACCAAAATTCTCCGCAGAAATAGCAAAAAACGTCCGCAGATTCCGTCTGGCCCTGCCAATAAACAACCCAATAAATGGTAAAAATATCCCAACAAAGCACCAAATATGTTTAACTTAACCATTGGGTAAAATAAATAACTCAATGTTTTTTAGAGTGCACTAAATCTAGAAAAACACAAAACATGTAAAAACTTTGTTTACACTTTGTAGTTTGTCTCTTATTATCTGTCTATTTCTAAAGATGTTGATGTCTAAAATATTATTTTAATAAATATATCTGTGTAATAAATCTGTTTTGTTCAAATCCACCAAATTATATGACCTTTATTCACCTAGGAATGCATAAAAATGTTGATTTGTCAAAATGTGGTGTGCTCATTAATACTAAGCACTGTGTTTTGATCAGACAAATGCAACGTTGGAAAGCAGGAAAATTAAACATAAATAAAAGTACATCCACAGTGCCCAGTCTAGTATCACCGTCTAATATCATAACCCCCCCCCCCTCCCCCCCAATATCCGAGAAGCTGATGAGAGAACGAGTGTAAATGTAAATCTGCCAGTTAAACACTGAACTTCCATCAGATTATTGACGCGTTTCAACATCGCGCCCCATTGTTTACCTCTCAGGAGTGGCTAGAGTAAGCTCAAGCAGAATCAATGCAGGTCATCAGCTGATAAAGCACATCAAAACCTCAAATATCTGCAAACTTTACACAAGACGCTGTATTGATCCTCCACACAAGGCCAGATGCCTTCAGCTCGCCGTACTAGATCTGATACACACTCGCAAAATGCACATTTCTGAAGCCAGAGATCAGTCTCAGAGACGAAAACTAGTGCGAATCCAGCTGAATTCGCAAACGCTTATGAGCAAAGCTGAACATATATATGGCAACATGTGCATCCATAATAGTCACATCACAGGATATATCGCCTTCAGCTCAGTCCCTTATTTATCAGAGGTCGCCACAGCGGAATGACACGCCAACTATTCCAGCATATGTTTTACACAGTTGATGCCCTTTCAGCTGCAACCCCGTATTGGGAAACACCCATACACACACACTCATACACTAAGACCAATTTAGTTAATGAACTCCCCTATAGCGCATGTGTTTGGACTATGAAGGAAACCGGAGCACCTGGAGGAACACGGGGAGAACATGCAAACTCCACACAGAAATGTCAAACCAGCGACCTTCTTGTTGTGAGTCCACAATGATAACACTCAGCCACTGTGTGCCCCTATATATAATTATTCATTCAGTGATGATCACGTTATGATGACCTACGTGTGTAACTTGAATACTGTTTCCCCAGAGCCCCCAGAAACCAGAAAGCACTGCTTATTTAATGCAAATTTAATTTTAAAAATTAATCCAACGGCTCAGTTTGTCAATATTTGACCCAACGTTTGGTTAAAACCACCCAGCATTTTTAGAGCGCACGTTTCTTTTCATTTCCAATTGTATTTCAGTACATTTAGTGCTGATTCATTATGACTTACTTTGAATTATTTATCAAAATTCAAATGTTTACTAGTGAAAATATATATATATTTTCAAAGAAATGCTGGGTCATTTAAATATAACACTGGGTCAAATATGGGTTTCCCCAGATTCCAAAGCCATGCGGTACAGATGAATTGGGTAGCCTAAATTTTCCGTAGTGTATGAGTGTGTGTGTGTGTTTGTGTGTGTGTGTGTGTGTGTGTGTGTGTGTGTGTGTGTGTGGATGTTTCCCAGAGATGGGTTGCAGCTGGAAAGGCATCCACTACGTAAAAAACGTGCTGGATAAGTTGGCGGTTCATTCTGCTGTGGATTAATAAAGGAACTAAGCCAACAAGAAAATGAATGAATGAAAGAATGAATGTTGGGTCAATCCAACACTGGGTCAGATGTGGACAAAGCTAACAGTTGGGCTCAAAAGTGTAATCTAAATCTAATTTTAAATGAACCCAATGGTCGTGTTTGTCAATATTTGACCCAACATTGGGTTAAAACAACTCTGCATGTATAGTGTACTTTATTATTTACATTTATGAGTCTCTTTACTGCTAATTCATTCTGACTTTCTTTAAATTGTTTGTCAAAATTCACATTTTTACTCGCCGCTGCTGCTTTGTGTAGAAAATAATTGCTAAGAAATGTTGGGTCAATCCAACACTGGGTCAAATATGGACAAAGCTAAGAGTTGGGTTCAAAAGATGAATCAAAATTTTATATTAAAAATGAACCCAATGGTCGAGTTTCTCTATATTTGACCCAACATGAGGTTAAAACCACCCAGCATTTTATACAGAGTAAATTTCTTTTCATGTCAACATTTATTTGAGTCTCTTTACCGCTAATTCAATATGACCTTCTCTAAACTATTTCTCAAACTTCACATTTGTACCGGCTGCTGCTGCTTTGTGTAGAAAATAAAATAAGGTCAAATGTGGACAAAACCAAACAGCTGGGTTCAAAAGATTAATCTAATTTTAATTTTAAAATGTAATCATATTAGTCCATATTTGACCCAACATTGGGTTAAAACAACCCAGCATGTTTAGAGCACTCGTTTCTTTTCATTTCTAGTTGTATTTCAGTACATTTAGTGCTGATTCATTATGACTTACTTTGAATTATTTGTCAAAATTAAAATGTTTACTAGTGTAAATATATATTTATCCTTAGAAATGTTGGGTCAATCCAACACTGGGTCAAATATGGCAAAACCAACAGTTGGGTTCAATAGTGTAATCTAAATCTAATTTTAAATATGAACCCAATGGCTGTTTCTCAATCTTTGACCCAACATTAAGTTAAAACAACCCAGCATTTATAGTCTACTTTTTTCATCTCCAATTTTATTTCAGTACATTAGTACAGATTCATTATGACTTTTTTTTTTAATTATTTAGCAAATTTCACATTTTTACTCGCTGCTGCTGCTTTGTGTACACTTTTTTTTTCCTAAGAAATGTTTGAACCTCGGCTCAGTTGGCGTTTCTGTGTGTAGTTTGCATGTTCTCCCAGCGTTCGCGTGGGTTTCCCCCACAGTCCAAAGACATGCAGTACAGATGAATTGGGTAGGCTAAATTTTCTGAAGAGTACGAGTGTATGTTTGTGTGTGTATGTGTGTGTGTGTGTGTGGGTGTTTCCCAGAGATGGGTTGCTGCTGGAAGGGCATCCGCTATGTAAAAAACGTGCTGGATAAGTTGGCGGTTCATTCCGCTGTGGCGACCCCAGATTAATAAAGGGACTGAGCCGACAAGAAAATGAATGAATGAAAGAATGAATGTTGGGTCAATCCAACACTGGGTCAAATATGGACAAACTAACACTTGGGTTCAACAGTGTAATCTAAATCTAATTTTAAACGAACCCAATGGTCGTGTTTGTGAATGTTTGACCCAACATTGGGTTAAAACAACTCTGCATGTATAGTGTACTTTATTATTTACATTTATATGAGTCTCTTTACTGCTAATTCATTCTGACTTTCTTTAAAAATTTTTGTCAAACTTCACATGTTTGCTGGCTGCTGCTGCTGCTTGTTGTAGAAAATAAAATAAGGTAAAATGTGGGCAAAACCAAACAGCTGGGTTCAAAAGATACATCTTCATTTCATTTGAAAATGTAATCATATTAGTCCATATTTGACCCAACATTAAAACAACCCAGCATGTTTAGAGCACTCGTTTCTTTTCATTTCTAATTTTAGTTTAGTATATTTAGTAAATGTAGTATTGATTCATGATGACTTCCTTTGAGTTATTTGTCAGTTTCACTCGCTTCTACTTTGTGTAAAACATTTTCCAAATACATGTCGGGTCATAGGCAGCACAGTGGCTCAGTGGTTAGCACTGGGGCCTCACAGCAAGAAGGTCACTGGTTTGAGTCCCGGCTGGGTCATTGAGTTTGCATGTTCTCCCTGTGTTGGCGTGGGAATTGATGAACTGAACTGACCGTAGTGTATGAGTGTGTGTGTGTGTGTGTGTGTGTGTGTGTGTGTGTGTGTGTGTGTGTGTGTGTGTGTGTGTGTGTGAATGAGTGCATATGGATGTTTTCCAAGTACTGGGTTGGAGTTGGAAGGGCATCCGCTGTGTAAAACATATGCTGCATAAGTTGGCGGTTCATTCTGCTGTGGCGACCCCAGATTAATAAAGGGACCGAGCCGAAATGAAAATGAAGGAATGAATGATCTTTTGAATCCTACTGTTGGGTTTGTTCATATTTGACCCAGTGTTGGACTTATGCTGGATGAGTTGGCAGTTCATTCCACTGTGGCGACCCCTGATAAATCAAGGGACTAAGCCGGAGGAAAATGAATTAATTAATGAATAGTAAAATAAAACAGGAAATTAAAAGAAATTTACGCTCTAAAAATGCTGGGTTGACCCAGTGCTGGGTCAAATATTGACAAACACAACTAATGGGTTCATTTTTAAAATTAAATTTAGATTAATCTTTTGAGTGGCAGCACAGTGGCACAGTGGGTTGCGCTGTGGCATCACAGCAAGAAGGTTGCTTGTTTGAGTCCTGGCTGGGTCATTTTGCATTTCTGTGTGGAGTTGGCACGTTCTCACCATGTTGGCGTGGGTTTCCTCCGGGTGCTCTGGTTTCCCACACAGAACAAACACATGCGCTATAGGGGAACTGATCAATTAAATTGGTTGTAGTGTATGAGTGTGTGTGTGTGTGTGTGTGTGTGTGTGTGTGTGTGTGTGTGTAGGGAGGGGGGGGGTTGTGGGTGTTTTCCGGTGATGGGTTGCAGCTGGTAGGGCATTCACTGTGTAAAACATATGCCATGATGGTTGGCGGTTCATTCCGCTGTGGCAACCCCAGATAATAAAGGGACCAAGCCGAAATGAAAATGAATGAATGAATGATCTTTTGAATCCTGCTGTTGGGTTTGTTCATATTTGACCCAGTGCTGGACTGAAATGACCCAACATTTCTTTGAGAAAATCCTATATTTAAGCATCAGCAAGTTCAAATGTGAAATTTTTAAAATAATTCAAAGAATGTAATAATCCGCTGTGTGAAGCATATGCTGGAATAGTTGGCGGTTCATTCCGCTGTGGTGACCCCGGATTAATAAAGGGACTAAGCTGAAGGAGAATAAATGAATGAATGAATGAAAGCAGTAGATGCTCTAAAACAGATTAAATTCATACAGAAACTGCTGGAACTCCTTACAATGAAACACACACAGACACACACACTACTGAATGTCTGAGACGTATTCCCTCACCAGTCTTCTTTTGCTCCTGCATGTGTGTGTGTGTGTGTGTGTGTGTGTGTGTGTGTGTACAGACTACATGTTGAAACACACATGATGACTCTATTGATTATTGTCAAATATTGCATGAGCAGCTCTTATTCCTGCAGCTTCACAACTGCACATGTGTATTGTGTAGTGTGTATGTGTGTATTGTGTAGTGTGTGTGTATGTTTTCAGCCTATTTTTAGGTGTGAGCGGCTGAACCTGTAGTGCCTGATGTCCTCTACTCTTATTGATCAGCCCTTCCCCCAGCAGCATGTGACACACACATGCACACACAGTGGCCAATCACACACACAACACATGCACACACACTGACCAATCACACACACAACACATGCACACACAGTGGCCAATCACACACACAACACATGCACACACACTGACCAATCACACACACAACACATGCACACACAGTGGCCAATCACACACACAACACATGCACACACACTGACCAATCACACACACAACACATGCACACACAGTGGCCAATCACACACACAACACATGCACACACACTGACCAATCACACACACAACACATGCACACACAGTGGCCAATCACACACTCCACACACACACACACACACACACACACACACACACACACACACACACACACACACACACACACACACACACACACACACACACACACACACACACACACACACACACACAAAAAAAACACACACACACACACACACACACAATCATATACTCTACACAAAACACACACACTGCACATTCACTCACTCAATACTCAACAAAAATACACATTCACACACACACACTCCTTAAAAAGACACACACAGCCACACACACTACACACACAAAAAACAAGCCCTTTGAGCACACACGCACGCACACACGCACGCACAATAACACATTTTACTAAAACACACACACACACCCCAACTCTCAGACACAATCACACACTCTACACACACCCTTTGAGCATGCACACACACACTTTACACAAACACATTCACAAACATGCACACTTTCACACACAAGCACACACTCTACACAAACACACACGTAATGCACAATTTCACACTTCACACACACACACACACACTCTACACCCCCGCATACACACAAACACTCAATGCACAATCACACACCCTACACAAACACATGCATGCACACACACACTGCACAATCACGGATTCCACACACACACACAATCACAGACTCTACACAAACACACACACAATGCAGTTTCACACTTCACACACACTTTACACAACTTCATACACACACACTGAATGCACAATCACACACTCTACACAAATATATGCACACACACTGCACGACCACGCATTCCACACACACTCTTCGAACACACACACAAACAATCACAGACTATACAAACACATAAACACACACACGCACACACACCTCAACTCACACACACAAGCATGCTCTACACAAATACACCCACCCACACACACACACACAATCACACTCTACACACACAACACTCTCTCTCACACACAGACGCTCACATACACTTCTACACACTCTACACACACATGTTGGGTTTTCATGTTTTATGGGGACTCTCCACTGTACAGACTGTAAATTGTGTCCCACAACCTACCCCTAAACTCAACCACACACACACTCAGTCACACACAGAATGAGAGAAACCCCCCGTCCATCCGTCTGCCTGTATTTCTGATGGTAACAAAAGCAGAGAAGAAGAAGAGCTGCAGGAGAACAGGATTAACTGGAGGAGGAGGAGTCCAGTACAGTGAGCTTCACACACACACACACACACACACACACACACACACACACAATAAAGCTTCCACACACCACCCTCGAGCATATTCACCCTGCAGCACAATACTCTGGCATCTTCCAATCAACTTACATTCAAATTCAATCACAAAGCTGTGTAAGAGCCGGCGCTTCGAGCACACACACACACACACAAACACACTAATGCATATACAAATAATATAACAATATAATTTCATTAATTTTAAGCACTTTTTCTGTGTATTTTTATGTATTATTACTATTATTTTTAATTTAATGTGTACACAATCACACCAGTGATGATAAAACATGTTAAAAATCCAAAAACAACAACAACAAATAAATAAAATGACATTTTTGCACACACACACATGCACACAAACACACGGTACAATATAAGTATATTCAATCAGTCATGACAACATGTTTTTATGTTCGTTATATCTTAGTTAATACTGTTTATACAAACTGTATATTTGGAGTCTGTTTAATGTTTATGTTGATTCAAACTGACTTTAATTTAGGGGTTAATTTTATTCAACAACAACGAAACTAAACTAAAAATTAAATGAAGAAAAACACGGGTAATGTTCTGCCAGAAAAAAATCATTATTAAAATAAAAATTAAATATTTAAAATTAAATATTAAATATTCAATAAAATGAAATAAAAAAAAGAAAAATTGAATATTTAAAAAGTCAATTCAATAGAATTAAAAATTTAAAGAAATTAAATTACATTAAAGTAATTGCATGCTGCCCCCTCGCCCCGGCCCTAGAAACAGCGGATGAAAATGAAAGAATGAATAAAATCTAAATAAAATAAATATTTAAAATTCAATTTAATTTAATAAAATAAAATTCAACCAATTTAAATTCAGTTAAACTAAATTAAAACTAATTAATAAAGTAAAATTAAATTGAATTAAATATATTTTTAAATCTATTTAATAAAATGAATAAATAAATAAATAAATAAATAAATACAATTCTATAAAATTAAATTAATTTTTTAAATAATACAATTTTAATAAATAAAAAAATATATTTAAATTTTTTTATTTAAAATAAATAAAAGAACTAAAAAAAATTTCAGTTAACCCTAAAATAAAATCCAATACAGAGCAAATTTCAAAACACAATTGAAAACACATGTAAAAGCATTGATATCCTGTGTCCTATATTAACAATATTAATAAAACGAATAAGTTTGTTTTGCCATTACACACACACACACACACACACACACACACACACACACACACACACACACACACACACACAGTTGAAGTCATAATTATTAGCCCCCCTTTATTTAATTTAATATATTTTAATTGAAGCCTTTAAATGTAACTTTAATCTGTATAGAAATGTCTTGAAGAAAATCTATATATCTAGTCATATAGAATATCTAATATCTAGTCTAATATTATTTACTGTCATCATGACAAAGATAAAATAAATCATTTATTAGAGATGAGTTATAACAACTGTTATGATTAGAAATGTGTTGATGAAATCTGCTCTCTGTTAAACAGAAATTAGGGAAAAAAATAAACAGGGGGGCTAATAATTCTGAGTTTAACTGTGTATATTTGTATAATACAAATTATATATACAATTAAATATCTATATAACAAAATCGTTTTGTATAGTTTGTTTCTATGTAGGTGTGTGTATCACATATACATAATAAATATATAATACACACACACACATATTTTATGGCAAAACAATTTTTTATTTTGGATTTGATTAATATAATATAATATAATATAATATAATATAATATAATATAATATAATATAATATAATATAATATAATATAATATAATATAATGTGATTTTAAATACAATTATAAAAATATATAATTTAACATAAAATAAAATAATATAATATAATATAATGTGATTTTAAATACAATTATAAAATATATATAATTTAACATAAAATAAAAAGTAATTTAACATAAAATAATATAATATAATATAATATAATATAATATAATATAATATAATATAATGTGATTTTAAATACAATTATAAAATATATATAATTTAACATAAAATAAAGTAATTTAACATAAAATAATATAATATAATATAATATAATATAATATAATATAATATAATATAATATAATATAATATAATATAATATAATATAATGTGATTTTAAATACAATTATAAAATATATATAATTTAACATAATAATATAATATAATATAATATAATGTGATTTAAATACAATTATAAAAATATATAATTTAACATAAAATAATATAATATAATATAATGTGATTTTAAATAATATAATATAATATAATATAATATAATATAATATAATATAATATAATATAATATAATATAATATATTAGACTGAAACAATTATCAGTAATAACTCGCATCTCTGCAAGTGTGAATATTTTGATTAAGTCTAATTCAGCCTAGCCTTTTGAGACACTAACGTGGTTTAAAATGAAAACTCTGAGCTATGAAGCAGCAAAAGTGTTATGATTATTCTCCAATCGCACCAATTCCAAACATGTGCAACATTTTAATGCGCTTTTAAAGAATGCCTCTCAGTTATGCATCCTTTCAGAAAACACCACTGCATATCTCACACAAATATGTGCGCAATCATAACAGAAGAATGAGGGATTTCTGGAAGCCATTAACCCAGGAGCAGAGCGTATAAAATATGCAAGGTGTCTAAATGCATAAAAAAATGGCAGATTTATTCAGAGCATGGCTCAGTAGAGCTGTGCATTATGACCATACAAAGTTAAGAAGTATATTGTTTATTATTATGCTCTTTCTATTATTTTGTGGTGTTGCCAAAATACATTTTTTAAAATATTACTTTATAATACTTTATATAAGTGTAATATTCATGTTTCTGAATCCCTATAATAGCATTTGACAAAAAAGTTGTCTATTTAAATATACTCATTAATATGTGATTATTAGTCTTACTTTATTTAGAGTTTAATGCCAAAAATTATTATTATTATTATTATTATTATTATTATTATAGGGCATTATTATTATTATTATTAAGAATGTAAAAATTCTAAAATAAATATGATTCAAATATAAAACACTTACAATTAAATATAAAACACTTACAATTAATAAAATGCGGTCGCGAGCTCCCGGAAGCGAAATCCACTCGCACTTTTCGACGGGGTCCTAAAACAACAATAGGACACGGCAGATTTTTCTTCTTGGCTTTGTGTCTGTTCAAGACGACGACAAGGTTTGTTTGAGTCCGGGTCATCCATAGCTGGTTATTATATGCATATAGTATTTCCATGTAATGTCTCGGCTTTGTATTTTTAAAAAAAACATGGCGGTTCTTTTGTTTACGTTCTGTGTAGCTCCACGAGCTTGTGACGTATCTCTGTAACCAATCAGCATTCAGCTGTGCGTGTAGCTCCACCTTTTGGTACCCTTTCTCCTGTTTGGTACCCTTTCGAAAGGATGGCGAAAGAGTGGTACGGTACGGTATGCTTTTTGACTGCGGAAACGGTCATAAAATCGTACCAAACTGAACTGTACCGTACCACTCAGTGGAAACGGGCCATTAAAGATGCATTGTGAACATTACCGTATATTTTAGTGTTACATATTGAGCAAGATTAATGGTGCTGTAAATGTAATACGGTATTTTTAATGTAATTAATTTACAGTAAGTTACCGGTGGATGACGGCACTACAAACTACACCTAATTTTTGTAAATTACATCTTACTGTAAAATTAGCTGTATTTGTGACAGTGATGCCGTATGTTACTGTATTTTAAAGTTGCATTGTAAAATTTACTGTATATTTTACAGTAATTATATCTCATATAATACTGTAAATGGATAAACAGCAAGATAAATAATGCTGTAAACAATTTTTCCTAAAATTTATTTGCAGTAAGTTACTGGCGAACTGCTGCACTATAAATTACAGTATTTAACTGTAATATGAACTATTTTACTGTAGGACAGTTATGCAGTATGTTACTGTATTTTAAAGTTGCACTGTGAAAATGAAGATTAAAGATATACATACAACACTATAAATACATATTCAGCAAGATAAATGGTGTTTTAATTGGAAATATGATATTTATGCTGTAAATGATTTACAATAAGTTACTGTTTTAACTATAAAACAAAATATACTACACAGTATTTAACTGTAATATGAACTGTACTTTACTGTTGGACAGTTTTGCAGTATGATACCGTATTTTAAAGTTGCATAGTAAAAATTACTGTGACACATTAAAGATATACATACGAAACAGTAAGTGCATATACAGCAAGATAAATGGTGCTGTAAATGTAAATACAGTATTTTTGCTATTAATTGATTTACAGTAAGTTACTGGTAGACAGCTGTACTACACTACGTTAGAACAGTTTTGCAGTATGTTACTGTATTTTAAAGTAGCACTGTGAAAATTACTGTATGTTTTTAAAACAGTAAGTGCATATACATCAAGATAAACGATGCTGTAAATGTAAATACAGTATTTTTGCTATTAATTGATTTACAGTAAGTTACTGGCAGACGGCTGAACTACACTACATTAGGACAGTTTTGCAGTATGTTACTGCATTTTAAAGTTGCATTAAGAAAATTACTGTATATTTTCAATACAGTTAGTGCATTTACAGCAAGATA
>NC_141028.1:60567500-60577500 GCF_052040795.2 Danio rerio
CTAGCATGGCCAGAGACATGATCACAACCCATTCATAACATCACTTCTCCGGGTGCTCCGGTTTCCCCCACAGTCCAAACACATGCGCTGTAGGGGAACTGATCTGCTGCAAATGCTGGATATTACTATGTGCTTTAATGCTTTTATTTTCATACTTTGTTCTTAATTCATGAGTTAAAAATGAATTATTAACAAATTAAGAATATACTGTATGTGCTGTATGTCACACACACACACACACAGAGACACACACACACAGTAGAGGATAAATGGATGATGGATGAGGGATGGGAGTTATGCGGGGTCACGCTGCAGATCACATTAGCAGTGATGCTCGCTAGCTCGCCATCTCTGTGTGTTTCTCCTCAGATTGATTAGTAAGTGAGCACACACACACACACACACACACACACACACACACACACACACACACACACACACACACAGATCTTTTTTGAGATTCTTTCTTCTGTTGAACACAAAGGAAGATGATTTGAAGAATGTTGGGAGACTGTGACCATTGACTTCCATAGTATTTGTTTTCCTACTATAAAAGTCAATGGTTACAGGTTTCCGGCATTCTTCAAAACATCTTCCTTTGTGTTCAACAGAAGAAAGAATCTCAAATAATTTTGGAAGCACTTAAAGGAGAGTAGGTAGTGGGTAAATGTTTATTTTGGGGTGAACCGTCCCTTTAAGCAACGTTGATTTCTACTGTAAGATGCATTATTAGTTTAGTGTTCTAATTACATATTTAATGTTTATTTATTTATTAACATTAGCTTTATTTTTTTATTGTATTCGTATTTAAACTTTTTCAAAGATATTTTACAGTTTTTCTGTAAAGATTGTGTGGTCCCGCAAAAGACCCCTAGAGGTCCCCAGAGCCCAGTCTGAGAAACGCTGAACACCAGGCCTACTTTATTCATTCATTTTCTTTTCAGCTCAGTCCCTTTATTAATCCGGGGTCTTCCCAAATAAAATAAAAAAATAATAAAAAAAATATTGAAAAAAATATATTTAATTAAATTTAAAACGTGTGAACCACCCCAGTGGGTAAACTATCCTAGTAAAATAATAATAATAATAATAATAATAATAATAATAATAATAACAACAATCATAACAACAGTAATTAATTAATTAAATAAAATACATAAATAAAAATATAAAAATAATAAAATAAAATAAATTAATTAAAAAAGATAAAAATAATAAATGAGTGAACCATCCCAGTGGGTAAACTATCCTAGTAAAAACAAAATAACTAAATAAATACAAAGAAAAAGAAAGAAAGAAAGACAGACAGAAAGACAAAATAAGTGCACCTATCCAGTAGATGAACAGTAACTGTATGAATAAAAAATAAATTAATAAATAAAATTAGATAAGAATTATTTTTCAATTTAATTGAATTTATAAAGTGTGAACCATCGCAGTGGGTAAACTATCTTACTAAAATAATAATAATACAAATTAATAATAAATAATAAATAAAATTAAATACAATAAATAAATTTTAAAAAAGATAACACGAATAAATGTGAACCATCCATGTGGGTGAACTCTAACTGCAAGAATAAAAAAAGAAAAAGAAAAGACAAAAAGTATGAACCAACCCAGTGGGTAAACTATCGTAGTTAAAATAAATTAATAAATAAAAGTGTAAAAAAAAATTTATAAAACAATACAATTAATTAATTCAATAAATAAAAATAATATAAATAAATAAATAAAAATGTAAAAAATAAATAAATACATAAATAAAAGATGAAAAAGACAAAGTAAGTGAACCATCCCAGTGGATGAAAAATAACTGTAGGAAAATAATAAATAAATAAATAAGACAAAAAGTGTGAACCATCCAAGTGGGTAAAGTATCCTAGTAAACATAATAAAATACAAATAATTAAATAAACAAAAAATAATAAAAAAACAAACAAACAAATAAATAAAAATAACTAAAAATAAAAATACATTAAAAAATATAAATAAAATTAAATTAAAAAAAAGACAAAACAGCAAAATTATTCTAAAACTAAAATAATTTCTCCTTTAAATCTGTCGCTAGAGGATATGCTGTAGTTCAGCAGATGTTCAGTAGTGTATGAGCTGAAGCAGCAGAGGGCAGCAGAGAACCACACAACCACACACACACATACACACACACACACACACACACATACACACACACAGAGAGAGAGAGAGAGAGAGAGAGAGAGAGAGAGAGAGAGAGAGAGAGAGAGAGAGAGAGAGAGAGAGAGAGAGAGAGAGAGAGAGAGAGAGAGAGAGAGAGAGAGAGAGAGAGAGAGAGAGAGAGAGAGAGAGAGCGAGCTGCGACTCACGATTCATTACATCAGGTGTCAGGAAATCAGGTGATTCGCCTTGAGGAGTTTACAAATCCAGACCATGACTGAGACATGATGAATCACACACACACACACACACACACACACACACACACACACACACACACACACACACACACACAAACTGACCCAAACCAGGATGTGAATCACACAGCGGTTTGTGACTCTGTGCATGTGTGTGTGTCCTGGTATTTATTACAGAGTACGGACCAAATGTCCCCTCAAGTATAGCAACACCAGTACATTTTGACCTTGTGAGGACATATTTTTAGTCCCGTGAGGAAAAGAGCTCATAAATCTGACGGAATGGAGCATCATGACAATGTGAAAGTCCAGATTACTTTCTGAGGATTGAGTTTAGAGGTAAATGTAGGCGAAGAGGACACAACATACAGTCTGTACAGTAGAAACATCATTACAGAGATGAAGAGTGTGCCTCTGTACAAGTGTGCGTGTGAGTGTCTATGCTTATTTGACAAATAACAAATTATTATAGTTTTTAGGGAAACTAAGTGTGTGTGTGTGCGTGTGTGTGTGTGTGTGTGTGTGTGTGTGTGTGTGTGTGTGTGTTATTTGACAAATACTACTAAATTACGTGTATGATAAAATGATTTAACTTTATTAATGATTGTCTAGTCAACATTCAAGTCAAACATCGCCTTTTGCAGCCTAAACTAACCTTCTGTTACCATCAATCTTTATATATCATTTTATTAACAAATATTTAAAGATGCAGGATGTGAGTTTGACACCCAGTGGTTGAACTAGGTATTGCACGCCTGGTTCAAAACAAATGCAAGCGCAGGTTGCCAGATTGAGGACACCAACAGAAGTGTGCCTGATTGTGAAGCCTAAAGGCTGATCTAAATCGTGTCCTATAGAAAAGCAACGGCACACGATAGAGAGAAATATTCTCCAAATTAAAGGAAGCTGAAATTTAGATTTAAGAATCGGCTTCTATTTGTTGCAGCTGAACAACAGAAATCTGACTATTAACTATTTAACGACTGTTAAATGCTAATAATGCGAGTCTGAACGCCATTGTACAGCACATGTATTGCCAGACTACTGAAAGCAGCAGCAGATAGTTCAGCTCAGATCTGGAGAATAATATAAACCGTCTGAACTTTAGAACTCAAACCAACACATATCAGTGATTCAGCATCATCATTTAATCATGTTAAAGAGGTTTAGTATGTATTCATTAGATTATAAACCTCACCATTTGGCTGGAGTGCAGTGAGTGCACTATTCTGTGTGCAAACTGGTGCAAACAGCCAAATTGCTCATCACTGCAAATCTCCTCACGGAGGGTGATGTTAGGACACGGGGCTGCAATGAAACCTCGTAATATTTATATTATTTGCTAATTAATAACCTCATGTGGAATTCTGAATCTCATTTCAGAATCTGCAGCTGTCCACCGGAGGTCGCATTTCTCTCACATATGCATGCTTTAAGAGCCTTCCTGACTGACTGAATGAATGAAATACGCTGTTTTCCACTATCTGGCAACCCGGGTGCTGAAATATATTGGCTAAACTGGCATTGAGCGGGTTAAAGAGACCAAAACAAAGACAGCCACACATGTTCAAAGCAGAATATCTGACTTCAGCAGTGTTTTTCAGATGTTCAAGAATGTTCACTGAGCATGTTTCTGAATATCTGCACACACGTGATGCTGCTTTCTGCTTCAGAAGAGTCAAACACTCACAGCACCTTTAATACTTTTAAAACATAGTACAAAAAGGCCTAAAAACCCACTGATAATGAATCAATCAATATTCAATCATAAATATAGTTTATCAATTCATTCATTTTCCTTCTGCTTAGTGGCTGAATTATCTGAGATTGCCACAGCAGAATAAACCGCCTTACTATAATAAATGAATGAATGAATGAATCATTTGTTTAATATTGATTAGTAAAAATGTTTTTTAAATTTAGCAAAACTATCAAACCATGTGGCTTTTGCAACATAAACTAAGTTTATATTTTAATAAAGTATAAAGATATTTAATATATGTTTACACTTTAAATATATTTAAACACATAAAATATTATTATGGGGCGATGCAGTGGCACAGTAGGTAGTGCTGTCACCTCACAACAAAAAGGTCACTGGTTTGAATCTCGGCTCAGCTCAGTTGGCGTTTCTATGTGGAGTTTGCATGTTCTCCCTGTGTTCATGTGGGTTTCCTCCGGGTGCTCCGGATTCCTCTACAGTCCAAACACATGCGGTACAGGTGAGTTAGGTAGGCTACCATAGTGTATAAGTGGGAATGAGTGTTTGTTTATGTTTCCCAGAGATGGGTTGCGGCTGGAAGGGCATCCGCTGCATAAAAACGTGCTGGATAAGTTGGCGGTTCATTCCGCTGTGGCGACCCCGAATTAATAAAGGGACTAAGCCGACAAAAAATTTATGAATTAATAAATATTATAAAAACTATATGTTAACAAACTTGATTTGTACAGTAAAAATATCAAACATTTTACTAACAAGAACATATCATCAAACAATTTAACATAATAAACCTTTTATAAACTAAAAGTTTTTATTGAGTCAAACCACAAGAGGACATTTGGGCAGCCTGAATGAACCTGAACATTTTAATAAAGGGAAATGAATACATTAATGTGTGCTGTTTAGGCGTCCTGAACTCTTCTTTTACGAGCTGAATGAATAGTCATGTGCGGTTACAGTGCAGGTGTGATGATGATGATGATGATGATGATGATGTCACACTGCCAACACCACAGCATTCTGGGATGAGTCTCAACTTCTCCCATTTAACCTGACAGCCGAAACTCAACTCGACTCTAATATAATAATAACATATCATTCTGACAAATCTGGGGCAGCACAGTGGCTCAGTGGTTAGCACTGTCGCCTCACCGCAAGAGGGTCACTGGTTTGAGTCCAGTTGGCGTTTCTGTGTGGAGTTTGCATGTTCTGCTCATGTTGGCATGGGTTTCCTTTGGGAGCTCCGGTTTCCCCCACAGTCCAAACACATGCGCTATAGGGGAACTGAATTGGCTGTAGTGTATGGATGCGTGTGTGTCAAAGTGAGAGTGTATGGGTTTTTTCCCAGTACTGGGTTGCAGCAGGAAGGGCATCGGCTGTGTAAAACAAATGCTGGAAAAGTTGGTGGATTTTCACACACAATTATCTCTAGGGTTTACAGAGAATGGTCTGAAAAAAGAGGAAATATCCAGCGAGCGGCAGTTCTGTGGGCGCAAATGCCTTGTTGATGTCAGAGGAGAATGGCCAGACTGGTTCCAGCTGATAGAAAGGCAACAGTAACTCAAATAAGCACTCGTTACAACCGAGCTCTGCAGAAGAGCATCTCTGAACACACAACACGGCCAACCTTGAGGCGGATGGGCTACAGCAGCAGAAGAGCACACCGGGTGCCGCTCCTGTCAGCTAAGAACAGGAAACTGATGCTACAATTCACACAGACTCACCAAAACTGGACAATAGAAGATTGGAAAAACGCTGCTGCTCTGATGAGTCTCCATTTCTGCTGACACATTCGGATGCTCGGCTCACAATTTGGCCTCAACAACATGAAAGCATGGATCATCCTGCCTTGTATCAGCGGTTCAGGCTGGTGGTGGTGGTGTAATGGTGTGGGGGAGATTTTCTTTGGGTCCATTAGTACCAATTGAGCATCAACGCCACAGCCTACCTGAGTATTGCTGCTGACCATGTCCATCCCTTTATGAGCACAGTGTCTCCATCTTCTGATGGCTACTTCCAGCAGGATAACGCAGCATGTCATAAAGCTCAATCATCTCAGACTGGTGTCTTGAACATGACAATGAGTTCACTGTACTCAAATGGCCTCCACAGTCACCAGAGCTCAATCCAATAGAGCAGCTTTGGGATGTGGTGGAACGGGAGATTGGCATCATGGATGTGCAGCCGACAAATCTGCAGCAACTGTGTGATGCTATCATGACAATATGGAGCAAAATCTCTGAGGAATATTTCCAGTAGCTTGCTGAATCTACGCCATTAAAGGATTAAGGCAGTTCTGAAGGCAAAAGGGGTCCAATCTAGTACTAGTCAGGTGTACCTAATAAAGTGGCCAGTGATTGTATATGCACAAATTTAACATTGTAAAGCTTCATAGAATATATAAATGTAAATGAGAGGTTTGTGAGGGGTGCACTCATATATGTAGAGCACTGCAAGTAAAACCACCACACGTGTTTGGAAAAACAATAAAACATGACAACGGCTAAAACTGAATCAGCGCGATATTGAATAAATCTGACATTCTTGCCGTTGTTTTCATAAACTCCTCCACTTTTCTGTCAGATGAGGGTTTCCATCATCATGTCAAAGCAGGTTTAAAATGTCAGATGATGCTGAAGCTTTCGCTCACGGTTCAACTCATCCATTGACATTTCAACCAAGAACAAAATGACTGAATATATACGGTAACACCGCAGTGATGCTTGTTCACATGGTGAGATCCCATTTGAAGATCTCAGCCATCATTTAAAGACAAGTTTACTATTAATGTTCACGTTGCATGTCTTTTGCATATATGATGAAACTACTATTACTACTACTACTAGTGTCTTGAAGAATATCTAGTGTAATATTATGTGCTGTCAACATGACAAAGAGAAAATAAATCAGTTATTAGAGATGAGTTATTAACACTATTATGATTAGAAATGTGTTGAAACAATCTCTCCGTTAAACAGAAATTGGGGGAACAAAAAAAAAAACAAAGGGGGGCTAATAATTCTGACTTTAACTGTGTATTCTGGTTATAAGCATGGCTAAATAATATGAAACGTTCTCATTTCTTTTGCAAGTTATTTGAGATGTAGAACTGAAAATAGCAACACGTCAGGGGAAAACTGATTTATTTCTTAGAACTGGTTTATTTCTGGCAGCAGGGGTGGGGTGGGGTTAAATTACAGGAATTTACTTTAAAATGACGGACAATAAATTGCAGAAATTTTTCTTAAATTTAAATTTCTGGTAAATTTCTGTAATTCAACATGTTATTTTACAGTACATTGCTGTAATTCAACCTGTTATTTTACAGTACATTGCTGTAATTCAACCTGTTATTTTACAGTACATTGCTGTAATTCAACCTGTTATTTTACAGTACATTGCTGTAATTCAACCTGTTATTTTACAGTACATTGCTGTAATTCAACATGTTATTGTACAGTAAATTGCTGTAATTCAACCTGTTATTTTACAGTACATTGCTGTAATTCAACCTGTTATTTTACAGTACATTGCTGTAATTCAACCTGTTATTTTACAGTAAATTGCTGTAATTCAACCTGTTATTTTACAGTAAATTGCTGTAATTCAACATGTTATTTTACAGTAAATTGCTGTAATTCAACCTCTGTTATTTTACAGTAAATTGCTGTAATTTACCCTCTGTTATTTTACAGTAAAGTGCTGTAATTCAACCTGTTATTTTACAGTACATTGCTGTAATTCAACCTGTTATTTTACAGTAAATTGCTGTAATTCAACCTCTGTTATTTTACAGTAAAGTGCTGTAATTCAAACTGTTATTTTACTGTAAATTGTTGTAATTCAACATGTTATTGTACAGTAAATTGCTGTAATTCAACCTGTTATTTTACAGTACATTGCTGTAATTCAACCTGTTATTTTACAGTACATTGCTGTAATTCAACCTGTTATTTTACAGTAAATTGCTGTAATTCAACCTGTTATTTTACAGTAAATTGCTGTAATTCAACATGTTATTTTACAGTAAATTGCTGTAATTCAACCTCTGTTATTTTACAGTAAATTGCTGTAATTTACCCTCTGTTATTTTACAGTAAAGTGCTGTATTTCAACCTGTTATTTTACAGTACATTGCTGTAATTCAACCTGTTATTTTACAGTAAATTGCTGTAATTCAACCTCTGTTATTTTACAGTAAAGTGCTGTAATTCAAACTGTTATTTTACTGTAAATTGTTGTAATTCAACATGTTATTGTACAGTAAATTGCTGTAATTCAACCTCTGTTATTTTACAGTAAAGTGCTGTACTTCAAACTGTTATTTTACAGTAAATTGTTGTAATTCAACTTGTTATTTTAAAGTAAAGTGCTGTAATTATGGTGGCTTGAAAAGCCAACATACTGTTATCTCACGTAAACTTATTATTATTAGGCTGGCTTGAGAAACAAGCCAGACTACTGAAATCCTATTTAAACTTATTAGGCTGGCTTGAGAAACAAGCCAGACTACTGAAATCCTATTTAAACTTATTATTTTTTTTATATATTATTCTTCTTCTTCTGAGACTAAAATTCAAAATCTATCTCCTCCTAGAGCTTTCGAGCTATGACCACCAAACTCACACCAGACCTCCAAACTATTCTGACTCGGTATGCCATATCTTTTCCGACTGATCCGACTTTCGATTTTCCGAAAAACGTCCCGGGACCGTCGGAAAAATCCCATAGACTTAACATTGGACTAAACTTTGTGAGCTCATAACTCTGCATCAGACTGTCACACAGACTTCTAACTGGGCTCATTTAACTCAGACTACCTAACTGCCAATAACTGATGAGCTTTTAACTTTCTGGCCACGCCCTAGCAACCACTTTTGGACCCTAGAAACTGTCCCATAGACTTCCATTCAAAAGACTCTCATTGACTTAACATGGGATCAAACTTTGTGAGCTCATAACTTTGCATCACACTGTCATACAGACTAATGGCTGAGCTCATGTAACTCAGACTACCAAACTGCCAATAACTGATGAGCTTTTAACTTTCTAGCCACACCCTAACTACCAGATACTGCACCCTAGCAACAACTGTCCCATAGACTTTTACTGCAATAGACTGTCATTGACTTAACAATAGATCTAACTTTGTGACCTCAAAACTATCTATCTATCTATCTATCCTTTTTCAAACTGCTTTTATCTATGTATCTATCTATCTATATATCTATCTATCTATCTATCTATCTATCTATCTATCTATCTATCTATCTATCTATCTATCTATCTATCTATCTATCTATCTATCTATCTATAAACTGCTTTAATATATCTATCTATCTATCTATCTATCTGTCTATCTGTCTATCTATCTATCTATTTATAAACTACTTTATTCTATCTATCTATCTATCTATCTATCTATCTATCTATCTATCTATCTATCTATCTATCTATCTATCTATCTATCTATCTATCTATCTATCTATCTATCTATAAACTGCTTTAATCTATCTATCTGTCTGTCTATCTATCTATCTATCTATCTATCTATCTATCTATCTATCTATCTATCTATCTATCTATCTATCTATCTATCTATCTATCTATCTATCTATCTATCTATCTATAAACTACTTTATTCTATCTATCTATCTATCTATCTATCTATCTATCTATCTATCTATAAACTGCTTTAATCTATCTATCTATCTATCTATCTATCTATCTATCTATCTATCTATCTGTCTGTCTGTCTGTCTGTCTGTCTGTCTGTCTATCTATCTATAAACTACTTTATTCTATCTATCTATCTATCTATCTATCTATCTATCTATCTATCTATCTATCTATCTATCTATCTATCTATCTATCTATAAACTACTTT
>NC_141028.1:60585000-60610000 GCF_052040795.2 Danio rerio
TAATTCATGCTAGAATCATGCTAAACTTTAAACTACTTTAAACTTAAAACTGCTTTAAGACTTTAAACTACTTTAAACTGCTTTAAAACTTTAAACTGCTTTAAAACTTTAAGCTACTTTTAACTTAAAATTGCTTTTTAAAACTTAAAGATTAAAGCTTTCTCAAGCCAGCCTAAAGTTTGTCTCGACGAACTTTAATAATCTAGTTATATTTTTTATTATTCTTCTGAGACTAAATTTCTGACTCTATCTCCTCCTAGAGCTTTTGAGCTATTACCACCAAACTCGCCCCAGACCTCCAAACTATTCTGACTCGTGTTGCTATATCTCCTCAGACTGATCCGACTTTCGGTTTTCCGAAAAACGTCCCGGGACTGTCGGAAAAATCCCATAGGCTTAACATTGGATCAAACTTTGTGAGCTCATAAATCTGCGTCAGACTGTCACACAGACTTCTAACTGAGCTCATTTAACTCAGACTATCAAACTGCCAATGACTGATCACCTTTAAACTTTCTAGCCACGCCCTAGCAACCACTTTTTGACCCTAGTAACTGTCCCATAGACTTCTATTCAAAAGACTCTCATTGACTTAACATGGGATCAAACTTTATGAGCTCATAACTCTGCATCAGACTGTCCTACAGACTAATGGCTGAGCTCATTTAACTCCGACTACCAAACTGCCAATAACTGATGAGCTTTTAACTTTCTAGCCACACCCCTAACTACCACATTCTGCACCCTAGCAACTGTCCCGTAGACTTCCATTACAAAAGACTCTCATTGACTTAACATGGGATCAAACTTTGTGAGCTCATAACTCTGCATCAGACTGTCATAGAGACTAATGGTTGAGCTCATTTAACTCAGTCTAGCCAGCAGCCAATCACTGATGGCCTTTTAACTTTCTAGCCACACCCCTAACTTCCACATACTGCACCCTAGCAACTGTCCTATAGACTGTAATTAGCTGTGCTATTAAATGCTTATAATTCTAAAATGCTAATGACATGCCAATCATGCTAGCAACATGCTACTTATATGCTAATCATGCTAATGACATGCTAACTCATACTGGAAACATGCTAATGACATGCTAATTTGTACTAGAATCATGCTAGTAACATGCTAATTCATACTAGACTCACGTTAATAACTGGCCTACATGCATATCTTTGCTTAGCAGTGTCCTATTGACTTGGGGGATGGCTCATCTGACTCAGACAACCAATGAGCATCTCAATATGATAATGAAGCTCACAAGCCACGCCCCCAAATTGATTCCATAGACTTCCATTAAAATAGGCCAAGATGCATATCTTTGCATAGCAGTGTCATAGAGACATGGGGGTTGGTTCATTTGAATTAGACAGCCAAACACATTCAAGTTCACTCTGTAACCTCGCCCATAGCAACAAAACAGAGTACCCTAACAACCATTCATCAACAGCTATATCTCAGCATCAGAACATCGTAGAGACTTGGAGATTGGCTCGTTTGACTCATGCTAGCAAACGGAACTTCCTAAATGCTGCACATGCTAGCAGTGATTAGCTACATGCTAATATTGACTAGCCAAGTACTGTAACTTGCTAGAAATGCTTACTAAGTATAAATGTTTTATCAAGCATGTATGTGAGGCTTGCCTAGTAACCAACCAGGGTACCCTAGCAACTGCCTAGCAACCACCCAAATTACCCTAGCAACCGCCTAGCAACCACCTAGCAACGGCCTAGTAATGCCTTAGTAAGGGCCTAGCGACCACTCAGGACACCCAAGCAACCGCCTAGCAACGCCTTAGCAACCACTCAGAATACCTTAGCAACAACCTAGCAACACCTTAGCAACCACCTAGCAACCACTTGGGACACCTTAGCAACCGCCTAGCAACACCTTAGCAACCACCTAGCAACCACTCATAACACCCTAGCAACTGCCTAGCAACGCCTTAGCAACCACCTAGCAACCACCTAGCAACCACTCAGGACACCCTAGTAACCACCTAGCAACGCCTTAGCAACCACTCAGAATACCCTAGCAACCATCTAGCAACCACTTAGGACACCTTAGCAACCACCCAGAAACACCTTAGCAACCACCTAGCAACCACTCAGAACACCCTAGCTACCGCCTAGCAACACCTTAGCAACCACCTAGCAACCACTTAGGACACCCTAGCAACTGTCTAGCAACACCTTAGCAACCACCTAGCAACCTTAGCACATGCTAATTCGTGCTAGAATCATGCTAACAACATGCTAATTCATGCTAGAATCATGCTAACAACATGCTAACTTCATGCTAGAATCATGCTAATTCATGCTAAAATCGTGCTAGTAACATGCTAATTCATGCTAGAATCATGCTAGTAACATGCTAATTTATACTGGAATCATGCTAGAAACATGCTAATTCATGCTAGAATCATGCTAATAACATGCTAATTTATACTGGAATCATGCTAGAAACATGCTAATTCATGCTAGAATCATGCTAATAACATGCTAATTCATACTGGAATCATGCTAGTAACATGCTAATTCATACTAGACTCATGCTAGTAACATGCTAATTCATACTGGAATCATGCTAGTAACATGCTAATTCATGCTAGAATCATGCTAATAACATGCTAATTCATACTGGAATCATGCTAGTAACATGCTAGTTCATCCTAGAATCATGCTAGTAACATGCTAATTTATGCTAGAATCATGCTATTAACATGCTAACTCATGCTAGAATCATGCTAATAACATGCTAACTCATACTAGAATCATGCTAATAACATGCTAATTCATACTAGAATCATGCTAGTAACATGCTAATTCATGCTAGAATCATGCTAGTAACATGCTTATTCATGCTAGAATCATGCTAATAACATGCTAATTTATACTAGAATCATGCTAGTAACATGCTAATTCATACTAGACTCATGCTAGTGACATGTTAATTCATACTAGAATCATGCTAATAACATGCTAATTCATGCTAGAATCATGCTAATAACATGCTAATTTATTCTAGAATCATGCTAGTAACATGCTAATTCATACTAGGCTCATGCTAGTGACATGCTAATTCATACTAGAATCATGCTAGTGACATGCTAGTTCATACTAGAATCTTGCTAATAACATGCTAATTTATGCTAGAATCATGCTAATAACATGCTAATTCATGCTAGAATCATGGTAGTAACATGCTAATTTTACTACAATCATGCTAATAACACACTAATTCATGCTAGAATTATGCTAGTAACATGCTAAATCGTGCTAGAATCATGCTAATTCATGCTAATAACATGCTAATCCATGTTAGAATCGTACTAATAAGATGCTAATTCATGCTAATAACATGCTAATCTATGCTAGAATCATGCTAATAACATGCTACTTATACTTTTTCAAACTGTTTTTAAACTAAATAAACTATTACCAACAGGCTTTGTCAAGCCAGCCTCAAAGTTTGTCTCGACGAACTTTACTGTCTAGTTCTTCTTCTTCTTCTTCTTCTTCTTCTTATTCTTCTGAGACTAATTTTAAAGTGTATCTCCTCCTAAACTTTTCAAGCTTCATACTTCAAACTTTCGTCAAACCTTCAAACTGGTCTGACTCGGGTTGCTATATCTTTTCCGACTGATCCGACTTTCGGTTTTCCGAAAAACGACCCGGAAAATTCCCAAAATTCCCATTGACTTAACATTGGGTCAAACTTTGTGACCTTATAACTCTGCATCAGACTGTCCTACAGACTTCTAACTGGGCTCATTTAACTCAGTCTAGCCAGCAGCCAATAACTGATGACCTTTAAACTTACTAGCCACTCCCTAGCAACCACTTTTGGCACCCTAGCAACTGTCCCATAGACTTCCATTGTAAAAGACTGCCATTGACTTAACATTGGGTCAACCTTTGTGAGCTCATAACTCTGCATCAGACTGTCCTACAGACTAGAGTCAGGCCCCATTCAACTCAGTCTAGTCAGCAGCCAATCACTGATGACCTTTAGACTTACTAGCCACTCCCTAGCAACCACTTATGGCACCCTAGCAACTGTCCCGTAGACTTCCATTCGAAAGACTCTCATTGACTTAACATGGGATCAAACTTTGTGAGCTCATAACTCTGCATCAGACTGTCACACAGACTAATGGCTGAGCTCATTTAACTCAGTCTAGCCAGCAGCCAATCACTGATGGCCTTTTAACTTTCTAGCCACACCCCTAACTACCACATACTGCACCCTAGCAACTGTCCTATAGAATGTAATTAGCTGTGCTATAAAATGCTTATAATTCTAACATGCTAATGACATGCCAATCATGCTAGCAACATGCTACTCATATGCTAATCATGCTAATGACATGCTAACTCATACTGGAAACATGCTAATGACATGCTAATTTGTACTAGAATCATGCTAGTAACATGCTAATTCAAACTAGACTCATGTTAATAACTGGCCTACATGCATATCTTTGCATAGCAGTGTCCTATTGACTTGGGGGATGGCTCATCTGACTCAGACAACCAATGAGCATCTCAATATGATAATGAAGCTCACAAGCCCCGCCCCCAAATTGATTCCATAGACTTCCATTAAAATAGGCCAAGATGCATATCTTTGCATAGCAGTGTCATAGAGACATGGGGGTTGGTTCATTCGACTAAGACAACCAACCACATTCAAGTTCACTCTGTAACCTCGCCCATAGCAACAAAACAGAGTACCCTAGCAACCATTCATCAACAGCTATATCTCAGCATCAGAACATCGTAGAGACTTGGAGATTGGCTCGTTTGACTCATGCTAGCAAACGGAACTTCCTATATGCTACACATGCTAGCAGTGACTAGCTACATGCTAATATTGACTAGCCCAGTACTGTAACTTGCTAGAAATGCTTACTAAGTATAAATGTTTTATCAATCATGTATGTGAGGCTTGCCTAGTAACCAACCAGGGTACCCTAGCAACTGCCTAGCAACCACCCAAATTACCCTAGCAACCGCCTAGCAACCACCTAGCAACGGCCTAGTAATGCCTTAGTAAGGGCCTAGCGACCACTCAGGACACCCTAGCAACCGCCTAGCAACGCCTTAGCAACCACTCAGAATACCTTAGCAACCACCTAGCAACACCTTAGCAACCACCTAGCAACCACTTGGGACACCTTAGCAACCGCCTAGCAACACCTTAGCAACCACCTAGCAACCACTCAGAACACCCTAGCAACTGCCTAGCAACGCCTTAGCAACCACCTAGCAACCACTCAGGACACCCTAGCAACCACCTAGCAACACCTTAGCAACCACCTAGCAACCACTCAAGACACCCTAGCAACCACCTAGCAACGCCTTAGTAACCACTCAGAACACCCTAGCAACCATCTAGCAACCACTTAGGACACCTTAGCAACCACCTAGCAACACCTTAGCAACCACCTAGCAACCACTCAGAACACCCTAGCAACCGCCTAGCAACACCTTAGCAACTACCTAGCAACCACTTAGGACACCCTAGCAACCGCCTAGCAACACCTTAGCAACCACCTAGCAACCACTTAGGACACCCTAGCAACCGCCTAGCAACACCTTAGCAACCACCTAGCAACACCTTAGCAACCACCTAGCAACCACTCAGGACACCTTAGCAACCACCTAGCAACACCTTAGCAACCACCTAGCAACCACTCAGAACACCCTAGCAACCGCCTAGCAACACCTTAGCAACCACTCAGGACACCCTAGCAACCACCTAGCAACACCTTAGCAACCACCTAGCAACCACTCAGGACACCCTAGCAACCACCTAGCAACGCCTTAGCAACCACTCAGAATACCCTAGCAACCACCTAGCAACCACTTAGGACACCTTAGCAACCATCTAGCAACACCTTAGCAACCACTCAGAACACCCTAGCAACCGCCTAGCAACACCTTAGCAACCACCTAGCAACCACTCAGAATACCCTAGCGACCACCTTGCAACACCTTAGTAACCACTTAGCAACTAGTCAGAACACCTTAGCAACTGCCTAGCACCACCTTAGCAACCACTTAGCAACCACTCAAAACACCCTAGCAACCGTCTAGCAACACCCTAGCAACCACCTAGCAACTAGTCAGACCACCTTAGCAACTGCCTTGCACCACCTTAGCAACCACCTAGCAACCACTTAAAACACCCTAGCAACCACCTAGTAAAATGCTAATTCATGCTAGAATCATGCTAACAACATGCTAATTCATGCTAGAATCATGCTAGTAACATGCTAATTTATGCTAGATTTATGCTAACAACATGCTAATTCATGCTAGAATCATGCTAGTAACATGCTAATTCATGCTAGAATCATGCTAACAACATGCTAATTCATGTAAGAATCATGCTACTAACATGCTAATTCATGCTAGAATTATCCTAGTAGCATGCTAATTCATGCTAGAATCATGCTAGTAACATGCTAATTCAACCACTTCAAACTTTCAGATTCGGCTTTTCAAGCCACCATAAAGTTTGTCCTCAAACTTTAATATCTAGTTAAATCTCTGTTATTTTACAGTAAATATCTGTAAATCAACCTCTGGTATTTTACAGTAAATATCTGTAAATCAACCTCTGGTATTTTACAGTAAATTTCTGTAATTTAACAGCCGTTATTTGACATTTTTTCCAGCACCCCAGTTGCTTGAAATAAACTGTAAAATTACAAATTTTATTTACAGTGTAGGTCATACACAACACAAAAGTGAAATGAATGAGGACTCATGTGTACAAGATGAAAATCAGTTAATTTTAGCATGCCAAAGTTAAATGTGTCCATATTAATGTATATTTCCATAACAACAAAACTGTGGCTAGTGAAATTGGCGAGTGTTGAAACACTGAATAAAACTTGGGGAAATATTTGGGTAAAAGTATTCATAATAATTCAGACTTAAACTGTATATGTCGAAATATTATGTACTGTCATCACCATCACAAGCGTCGTACATATCAAGTGAATATACGGTAATACCGCAGTGATGTTTGTCCACACACCGAGCTCTCGTCACTCCACAAACAAAGCGCTCATCATTTAAAGACAAAAAGCGAAGACAGGGAGGTCAGAGAAGATCAAGCCTTCTGCATTCATGACCTCAATACTCTCTCTTTCTTTCTCTCTCTTTTTTTCTCTCTTCTCCTCCTTTCTCTGTCCAGCCTCCTCTACTTGCTCCAGAACTGTCAGATCGCATTATTTCGTTTCACGCTCCACGCCTGCGGAAAAAACAGCCGTGAACCTCGCCGCGATTCTCCTGCTCCAGTTCCTCCTCCTGCACTCAGCGCAGTGAAAATACCAACATTATTTTATTCATGACGAGCCTGAAGAAGAGCAGAAAAGGCCACCGAGATGCTGATGAGGATGAAGATGCAGGAGTGTGATCAATGAGCGTCTGAATTTCAAAGTGAATAAAATATAAAAAACAAAAACTATTAAAAATTATTGTAACATATTCGATTAGACAATACATTTAATTGTTTTTATAGTATTGTGCTATATATTACATTATATTAGATTGCATTGTATTATATTGCATTATGTTTTATTGCATTATATTATTTGTTTACATTACATTGCATTGCATTATATTATATTTTATTGCATTATGTTGTTATGTTATGTTATGTTATGTTGATTGCTGCTGCATGAACAATAAAGTGTTACTGTATTCTAATAAAACACCACTGCTGATGCATTTGGTTACAATTTGGTTACATTTTTTTAAGTATATATATTTTCAATTTGTTTGTTTTATTTGTTTTATTTGTTGTTTAACTTGCTAAAATAATATTTAAAACAAAAATATTTAAATGGAACTCTAATGTATTAAATTAGACATTATATTGTATTATTTTATTATATTATATTGCATTATATTATATTATATATATATATATATTGCATTATATTATATTATAATATTATGTCATATCATATTATATATGTATTATATATATATATATATATATATATATATATATATATATATATATATATATATATATATATATATATATATATATATATATATAAAATGATCCAACACAAAATCAATGAGCTGCTGATTTTCTCTGTGTCAGCTGATTCAGAATTACGCTCAAGTCATTGATTTCTGCTGCGTGATCAATTAAAGTGTTACTGTGATCTAATGACACACCACTGATGACGCATATGATCATAAATGTTTTGTTTTGTTTTTTAGCTTAATTCTTTTATTTGTTTTATTATATTTGCAAAAAACAATTCATAATTTAATTAGTTTAATTTATTAAGACAGACAGTATATTTCATTATATTGCATTGTGCTATATAATATTATATGTATTACGCTATTTGACATTGCACTGCATTGTATTATATTGCATTACATTATATTGCATTGTATTATATTTTTTATATATTATTAAACTATATTGCATGGTATTATATTTATTTTATTTTATTTTATTTCACATTATATTATATTATATTATATTATATTATTTCATATAGTATTTTTTTATTATATTTTATTAGAAAAATTATATTTAATTTTATTTTATTATATTTTGTCACACTATATTTTGTTATAATTTATTATATTATATTATATTTTATTGTATTAATTATATTAGATTTAATTTTATTATATTTTGTTATATTATATTTTATTATATTATATTATATTATATTATTATAATTTTTATACTATATTATATTTTATTTTATTAGAATAAACTATATTATATATAAGTAAATAATAAGAGAAAGCCGTATTTTACTTGTATGAAGACAAAAATCTCATTCAAAATTATTAAAATATATCTTTTCTTTTTTCTCTTTTCTTTTTCCAGTATAGAAAATAACAAGGCAAATTTTGTGCTGCCTCCATTTTTTGACAACAAGTTTGAAAGTGTTTAACCAACACTGCTTTCACAAACACCCAAGCAGAGTCCTGTTGACCTCTCATTAGTCTCTATTGGGTGAGGAAGCATTCACTGTATGATCTTCTGTTGTTTTGTCAGCTTCTCTGTGATCTGATGCTCAAATGACAGAGAGTGTGTTTGTGTTTATTTGTGTGTGTGTGTGTGTGTGTGTGTGTGTGTGTAGGCCAAGTCTGTCATTAACTGTGGGACGTCCTGTAATCAGAGCTGAGCTGCAAACCCAGATCAGCTGCTGACACCGAGTGCGTTTACATGGACGCCAATACTCCAATTTTAATACGACCAAGACAATGCTCTGATTAAGAGTCGACCATGTAAACAGAGATTACTGAAGTCACAATGGGACTAAACAGAAATGGAATAATGACATGTGGAATGTGTGAATTAAGACAACTTTAAAATATGACATCATAGTGGACCACCCCTTTAAGAACAAAAACAATAGTTTGCTCTTGTAATCTAAAATTGAAATCTGCAAATGCACCATCTATTAGTTTTGTGTTAAATTCTCAGATTAGGTCTGTCTGAGGTAGTGGGCGGGACTAACATACTTAACCACGCCCCTCCAGCTATTACTATGACAACAAATAGAAATGGCGAGCAGGAATCTGTTAGGACGTAATAACTCTCCAAACTCTTCCATATCTTTCTGAATGAAAGTACATCCAATCAGCTCTCAGTAGAAAAAAACAAGCCACGCCCACTTTTTTCTCATTGTCCTGAGGAACTGCGTTACAATATGAAAACGAAAACAGTGGCAGCTCCAGGTTTGCGGATGTGATTTCATGTTGCGATAGATCAGATTTCTACACGTGTGGGCACTGAGGAGGTTTAATGGTGACTGATAAATGGCCTTCTGACGTGTGTAATCTCTCATTCTTGCACGTCATCCAGAAGGAATGCAGACCAGCCTTCATTCTCAATCAGTGTGAATCAAGTGTGTGTTACATCTGAATCATCAACAGGTCACAACCCATTCACACCACTACTAGCAACAAACATCTGCTCTGCTTAAAGGTCCCATGAAACTGAAAGAAAGATTTTAAGATGTTGGTATCAGTATGTTAGTCTTAAGGATATCTATAATCTAGTGTTGATCTTCTGACCAATCAAATGCTCTCTAGTTTCTGACATGCCCCGCCCCTTCTTCTCATTGGCTTTTCATTTGATGCAATTAAGCTCGACCACTCTCACTGGCAGAGCCATGAGAAAACTAAACACTACTGGCTGTTTTTTTTAAAGGGGCGGAGCTATGATATGCTCCACCCTCTCTTCATGTTTCAGTTGAGATTACGTCAAACATCGAATGAAAAATGCGCAATTCAAAGCACTTCACGGAACCTTTTAAGTCTGCATGAACTGAAAGACTATTATTTTGGTATGTTGATGTGCTTCCAACTGAAATAGAATATTGAGTAGGGGGTGGGGCTTTCCTTTTGCGCAACATTTCGTTATAGCAAACTAACGGTAATGGAGGGTTTTAATATGCCATTGCTATGGAAACCCTGAAGTTGGTGTTAGTCCAAACAAATGTTGAGACTTAAATTAAAGGTGGATTAACTTGCACAAAATAAATATTCACATATAAATATAGCACAATAAATATAGTACATTTTAATTTCGAGCGGAACTTAAAGTCGCAATATGTAGGACTAATAAAATATTTAAATGGAATTTGTAAAATTGTTCAAGATGTACAAATTCACCTGACTCACGATTCAATACAAATCACGATACTAAACTCACGATACAATTTAGTCACGATTTTAGCCTGTAACATGTAAACACAGCGCCCCCTCTGTTCAAAAAGTGTACTGCGACTCTTTCAACATTATGTAAATAGTCACATATTTCAATTGATTTTCAACTAGCTCACGGTGAATCATTACATATTCGAATAGTAACAAGCAACAAATCACGCCATACACATCTTGCGCAGGTCATATGATAGGGCCCTTAATGTCAAAGTAAAAATGTCCTGCTACGTTCATCTGACTAACATGTTGCTAGCATTAAACTAGTCATGTTAGCTACATGCTAATTGTGGTAGCATTATACTGGCTATTACATTAAACAAAATATTACGATACGAGCTCAAGATTATATTACATGTTGAGAAAATGATTACATGATGAACTATTCATTATAATGATAATGTAGTAGTGTAGCAGTCTTTACATTACGTGCAGATATTACACCATGAGTCGATACACATGGCTACTAAATCCCTAAGAATGTTGAGAGGTAAAAACGATGCTCTCCTTCAGAAACGATGACCCTCGAGTCTTTATAAAGAGCTCCAGCTAAAGCACATGTGACTGTGTGTTCTGCTCTATTTGTTCTCCATCAGATTGGTTGTTTGGTGACGTGCATTTCTGTGTGTTCCAGCAGACGTGCAGCGGCTTGTCGGATGTGATAGCGCTGGTATGTGCTTAACACACAGGTATGCGGAGGTGTGTATGATCCTCCAGACGTGCATCTGAATGAAACCGCTTCAGTACATGATCAACACAACATCTGGGAAACAGGTACCTTTCTAGTCAACTCTAATTAGGACAAGGAAACAACTCCACAAGAGAAATACTATCCTTTATTGTAAAATATGTGATATATAGTGCTGGGCAAAGATTAATCAGATCCAAAATAAGAGTTTGTTTTTACATAATATATATGTGTATGTGTGTGCATTATATATATATATATATATATATATATATATATATATATATATATATATATATATATATATATATATATATATATATATATATATATTATGTACTGTAACTTTAAAACTTTAACAGTAACCTACAGCATATTAGGAATTTGTGGTATCCTAAAGTATAATCCTGTAGTATCCTGTAGTATCCTAGTGTAATCAAAGTAATACAATACACAACGGAAGACAAAAATGAGAGTCAATAAAAAATCATCACAAATTATAACACCTTGCATCACAAAATGTATTTAGAAATAGACTGATGAATGAGAATTACTCATATATAGATATAATAGCAATGCTGTACATGAGCTCATCACTTCAATAGTATACTACAAAGAGATTGTACTGCTAATGTGAATATGTAAATAAATTACAATAAACGTACAGTCAAATTTGTCATACTGTAAAGTTTAAATGTGCTAAAGACCATTTTGGAAGTTGCGGTAAGGCTATTTTACTGTACAATGAAATTGCAGTAGTGTCCTGCTACTGTAAAACACATTTACAGGTAAGTTAATGTAGTTGTGGTAATTTTCTGGAAACAGTGCTGCCGGTAAGTTACCGCAAAAGTACAATTAAATGTTTAAAAGTGTACCCCAATCAACCTGTGACCCAAAACAGAGGTACACATCGAACTGTGACCTCAGTGTACTGTAAAATGAAATTGCGGTAAGACCCTGCCACTGTAAAACACATTTACAGGTAAGTTACTGTAAAGGGGATAGTTGCAGTAACTTGCTTGCAACAATAAAATAAATACGAAAAAATACAATAAAATGTCTAACAGAGTACCGAATTGTAGCAAATTGTACCGTATCGAACTGTGACCCCAAAACCAAGGTACGCATCGAAGTGTGACTGTACGTTACACCCCTAATTTGAAACTGTGAGGCCTGGTCATCTATAATCCCTATAGTGTACATGACATTGTGTATCCTGCAGTCTGACACACTATATGTCCCTCAGAGAAATGTGAAATATAAATTGTAAAATATACAATGTGCTTAAGACCATTTTACCATCAAAAGAAGTTGCGTTAAAGTTATTTTACGGTAAAATGAAACTGCGGTAGGGCCCTGCTACTGTAAAACACATTTACAGGTAAGTTACTGTAGTTGCGGTCATTTTCTGGAAACAGTGCTGCCGGTAAGTTACCATAAAAATACAATAAAATGTCTAACAGTGTGTCGAATTGTACCGTATTGAAGTGTGAGCCCAAAACCAAGGTACATACCGAACTGTGACTGTACGTTAAACCCTGATTTCAAACTGGTGACTGAACACCAATAATCCTACTTGACAGTGCAATGTCGATGCTGAAACAAACATTTTTGCACATCGCTAATCACAAGACAAACGATGACAATTATACAAACGTTACAACAGTCATTAGCTACGGGTAGCATATTTGCTTTGTGACCCTTCTGCTGAAAATGAAATTGCGCTAGTGTCCTGCTACTGTAAAACACATTTCCAGGTAAGTTACGGTAGTAGCGGTAATTTGCTTGCAACAGTGCTGCCAGTAAGTTACGTCAAAAATACAATAAAATGTCTAACAGTGTATCGTATTGAATTGTAACGTATCGAATTATGGCCGCAAACCCAAAGTACATACTGAACTGTGATTCAGAGTACGATACACCCCTTATTTCAAACTGTGGTACCTGGACGCCTATAGTCCGCACATGACATTGTGCATCCTGCAATCTGACACACTGCAATGTCGATGCTGAAACCATCATTTCGCAAGGCAAATGTCAACAATTATAAACACGACTACTAAAACGCTACAAGAGTGATTAAGCCGCACGTAACATTGTCATACTGTAAAACTAGAATGTGTTAAAGACCATTTTACCATCAAAAGAAGTTGCGTTAAAGTTATTTCACTGTAAAATGAAATTGCGGTAAGGCCCTGCTACTGTAAAACACATTTCCAGGTAAGTTACGGTAGTAGCGGTAATTTGCTTGCAACAGTGCTGCCAGTAAGTTACGTCAAAAATACAATAAAATGTCTAACAGTGTATTGTATTGAATTGTAACGTATCGAATTATGGCCGCAAACCCAAAGTACATACTGAACTGTGATTCAGAGTACGATACACCCCTTATTTCAAACTGTGGTACCTGGACGCCTATAGTCCGCACATGACATTGTGCATCCTGCAATCTGACACACTGCAATGTCGATGCTGAAACCATCATTTCGCAAGGCAAATGTCAACAATTATAAACACGACTACTAAAACGCTACAACTGTGATCAAGCCGCACGTAACATTGTCATACTGTAAAACTACAATGTGTTAAAGACCATTTTACCATCAAAAGAAGTTGCGGTAAGACTATTTTACTGTAAAATGAAATTGCAGTAAGGCCCTGCTACTGTAAAACACATTTACAGGTAAGTTAATGTAGTTGTGGTAAATTTTTTGGAAACAGTGCTGCCGGTAAGTTACTGCAAAAGTACAATAAAATGTTTAAAAGTGTACCCCATCAACCTGTGACCCAAAACAGAGGTACATATCGAACTGTGACCTCAGTGTACTGTAAAATGAAATTGCGGTAAGACCCTGCCACTGTAAAACACATTTACAGGTAAGTTACTGTAAAGGGGATAGTAACTTGCTTGCAACAATAAAATAAATACGAAAAAAATACAATAAAATGTCTGACAGTGTATCGAATTGTAGCAAATTGTACCGTATCGTACTGTGACTCCAAAACAAAGGTACATACCGTACTGTGACTGTACGTTACACCCTAATTTCAAACTGTAGTGCCTGAACACCAATAATCCCTACTTGACATTGTGCATCCTGCAATCTGACACACTGCAATGTCGATGCTGAAACAATAATTTTTGCGCATCGCTAATCAAAAGGCAAACGTCAACAATTATAAACACGACTCCAACATCGCCACAACAGTCATTAAGCCGCGCGTAACATGTTTGCTCTGTGACCCTTCTGCTGACCCCATTATGTGTTCCCCAGAGAAATATGAATACATGCGCAGATTTCACGAGCGGTTGCTCATTTCGGGGGTGATTAGCACGCGGGATGTGTAAACACCCTACTCTTGCCGTGTCCGCCGGGCGCAGCTTGACCCCTTTCCATACATTAATCCCAGGGCTACTGTCCCGTCCGAGCGGATGACAACACCACACACTGTCCAAGCTCATATGCCAGGAATAACTCAGCCTTACAAGGCAAAACGTGGAGCGAATCGGGGTGGGGGGGAGGAATAAAACAGAATTAGGCCACAGCTGTTTAGGTCTGTAGGCAAAAAATTAGTCTCAATATGTCAAAGAATATTACATCAAATAAAGGGCCGGCCGCGTGTGCTGCCCCGCTTATATATGCAGGACACAGCAGTGCCGTTCTCACCACGCTTCACATTTCGGCTTTATGCTAATTGGAAAAGGATAAGAATTAGCGATTTATATCGCATGCAAATTTATAAGCCTACATGCATTTAATCCAGCGCACTATATATGTAAATTAAATACAAATTTGATGAATGTTAATGTACAGTGCTTAGTATAAATGAGTACACTCCTCACAGGTCATATTTACCACAGGATGCCTTACTGTAATATAATTGCGCACATACAATAGATTAGTCGGTCCCAAAGATGAACTGATGAACTAACCTGATGGAAAACTGAAGATTACGGTGCAAACATGAGTACATCAAACTTAATATGTAAAGGAAAAATATTTTTAAAAATATTAAATAATTAAAATTAAATAATTTTAATAAACAGGAAAAATCATGAGAAACTTAAATATATATATTTAATTTGACTGGATGATGAAAAAAAGATGCGACTGACATTGTGCACTTTTTCTGATAGTAAACACTAGATAGCATTACTAATGCTAGGTAGTAAAGGCCCCGTCAGATTAGTCAGATTTGAATAAACAACCTATGGCTGCAGCATATAGATAAACATAAGCACATAAAATTATATAGGCACAGACTTTCTTCTAAAATAAATTCAATTTCTTCTATAAAGTCAAATACTAAATTATTTATATTTCATGTTGTTGTTTTTTTCTTTCTTTTCCAAATATTTCCCAGAAGATGTTGAACAGATTCAGGAATTTTTCACAGTATTTCCTATAATATTTTTTCTTCTGGAGAAAGTCTTATTTGTTTCATTTCGGCTAGAATAAAAGCAGTTCCTAATTGTTTTAAAGCCATTTTAAGCTCAATAATATTAGCCCCCTTCAGCAATATTAGTGTTGGATTGTCTCCAGAACAAACCACTGTTATACAATGACTTGCCTAATTACCCTAACTTTACCCTAATTACCCTAGTGAAGCCTTTACATGTTGCTTTAAGCTAAATACTAGTGTCTTGAAGAATATCAAGTCTAATATTATGTGCTGTCATCATGACAGAGAGAAAATAAATCAGTTATTAGAGATGAATTATTAAAACTGTTATGATTAGAAATGTGTTGACAAAAATTGGGGGAAAAATATTCAGGAGGGTGAAGAATTCTGATCTAAACTGTATACTATGATCATGAAACAATACTTTTTCGATATATTGTGCAGCTCTTATACTTGGCAAGCCGAGCTAGGTTTTGTAAAACTAGCACTATTTATGAGCCATTTCCACTGAGTGCTACGGTTCGGCTCGGTATGGCTGTCCCCATTATCAAAAGGTAACTACAATAAAAGTGAACCGTACCTTACCACTTTTTGGTTTCCCTTTGCAAAGGGTGCCTAGCAGGACAAAGGATACCAAAAGGCGGAGCTAGACGCGCAGCTGATTGCTATTGGTTTACAGAGATCCGTCACTTGCAGAAGCAGGAGAATGAAAAAAAGGAACCGCCATTTTTAAAAACATAGCCGAGACATTACACCATTAAAAAAAAAAAAAAAAAAAAAAAAAAATATATATATGTATATATATATATATATATATATATATATATATATATATATATATATATATACATATATACATACATATATACATATATATACACATATATACATACATATATATATACATATATACATATATATATATATATATATATATATACATATATATATATATATATATATATATACATATATATACACATATATATATACATATATATATATACATATATATATACACATATATATATATATATATATATATATATATATATATATATATATATATATATATATATATATATATATATATATAGCACGAGAGGGTTCACTTTCTCCAGGGAGCTTGTGATTGCGATGGACATAACAAACTTCTTGAACTGATGATAACAACATGCGCGTGATTACAAAAGTGTTTCCGACACCCATTTTTGAACCCAAATAAGGATTAAATGTCTGCTGTGTGTAGTTGTAACATATCAGAGACTGTAAGGGTCGGTATGTGTTCATATATTTATTTATTTATTTTATATAACTGCAGACGTTACAGTAGACTATTTTGCATATTTCGTCATTGATCTGCAGTAATAATCAAATCATGTTCATATTAGGGTTAGTAATAAACATTTATACATTATTTATGTATAATGCATCTGTTTTGTGAAGTTGTGCGAGACATTTCCTCGAGCGAGAATGTTGACGACTGAAACATTCACCACGTCATCTTGGCACCCTTTAGGCAGTGTAAATGCAAGCCTGACAAAGGTGACCAGTATCAACCTGCACCATACCGTACTGTACCAGTCAGTGGAAACGGGCTATTAGAAAACCCCACATTTTGACTAAAACACAAGACTTTTAAACCAATACGGCCTTATTTACTTCACTCTTTAAAAGTGTTAAAAGTGTATAACCATTTCAGCGGCTGCTCTTTTTTCCGCTCTACTACACGTTTTCAGTATCTGAAGCCAGGGAGCACTCACGCACAGCGTCAACACATGTTAGCATGACTTAGAGCAACTATCATGATATATAACGTTCCCGGTTTATCATACAAACTGACATCACCACTGAAAAACATGTCTTTCTGGAGGCTGCAGTACCGATGGGGCCTTTTAAAGAAACAAGACACTTAAAAATGACTTTGCCCCAATTTTTTTTTGTAGTTCACAACACTGCAAAAAAATGCTTTTCCTGTCTCATTTTTAGTCCAAATTACTAACATTTATTACGTTAGAAAGCATTTTCTATAAAAGTAAACGATATTGTGTTGTCTTCAGAAATAATCAGTTAAAATTGAGTGAGTTTTCCTTTAAAACAAGCTAAATAATCAGCCAATGTGGCAAGTAATCTAATTTTTGCCTTGAAATAACATTATTTTGGTAACCTCATTGGCAGATTTTTCAGTAAAAGTAATATTTTAATTTTAATTTTAAACTTTATTTTTTATTATATGCATTCCCTAATTATCATACTGTAACAAGACGGCCAATAAAAGGACATTTAGTGTAACAGTAGTTTATGTTAAAGCTGCTGACTCTTCCAAAGCAGAAAAACGGCATCATATGTGTGCAGATATTTCAGAAACCTGCCCAGTGAACATTCTTGTTTATCTGAAAAGCAATGCTGAAGTCAGATATTCTGCTGAAAATGTGTTCTGTGTCGGAATGGCTGTCTTTGTTTTGGTCTCTTTAACCTGTCCAATGCCAGTTCAGCCAATTATATTTCAGCACCCGAGTTGCCTTGGTGGAAAACAGTGTATATCAGTCAGTCAGGAAGGCTTTCAAAGCATGTGTCTGTGACTGAAATGCGACCTCTGGTGGACAGTAGCAGACTCCGAAATGAGACACAGATTCAGAGTTCCACATGAGGTTATTAATTAGCAAATGATATAAATATTACGAGTGTAAACATTATGTAACCCCACCGGTCCTACGCCACCCAACCCGCACTAGCTGGCCTCCGCTACAATTAGGTGAGCAGGTTACATTGTAACCCTGTGTCCTAACAACACGCTACATGAGGAGATTTGCAATGATAAACAATTTGGTTGTTTGCACCAGACGAAACAGGACAGAAATGTAAATACAGGCATTCAGAAGTGGGTGTAGTATAGTGTATCCACTGTCATAAAGGAGTGAAATAAACAAAACAAGTCTCCTTTTTTAAAATTCCTGGCATTACAATAGGATCGAAATCACAGTGATTAAGGCCCACTGCAGTGTGATGCTGGAGTGCAGTTTTCCCCGCCCACCAAACTGATTGACAGGTGGCATATTTGTAATAAAGACTGTAATATCGCAATGTGATCCATAACCGCTGAAATCACCACAGCCGCATTGTGTCAATAAACGCGCATATGTGTGTGTGTGTGTGTGTGTGTGTACTGCAAACGCCATTTGTGTGAGACTCATCATTTCAGAAAGGCTTGAATAAACTCCACCACAAATACATCACATAAACTTACTTGGTATTTTGATTAACGAGCTTTATTTCAGCTTCATTCGAGTCTGTCTCTGTCACTGACTGCTGTTTATCTGATGTAACGCACAATGAGAAGCAGACACAATGGGCGGAGAGAAGCGGCTCATTTGCATTTAAAGCCACAGGTTACAAAATCAGATCCACTGTCCTCAGACACCAAAATGAGCAGATTATGGAGGCTATAATAAATAATCTGATGGGTATTTTGAGCAGAAATTTTGAGCAGACACATTTTGGAGACACCTAAATAAAATAAAAAATAAAAAAGTTGCCCTTTAAAACATTGCCTTTAATATGCTTGATGTAGACACCAAAACAGTTTTGTCTTTGACCCATATTGCTTTAATACTGCAATCTCAGTTTATTTTCCAATATTGCACAGACTTACTTCACACTAAGAAATGGGTTATTTTAAGAACCATTCTCTGGGGAACTAGAAACACACACACACACACAACCAATTCTTTCAAGTTACTTTGATCATAGCTGGAAGAGGGAACGAAGAAACACCGCAGAGCTTTTTCAGTAGACGTGAGGTTGTCATACATGCTTGGATATGAGCAAGAGACGAGGGCAAGTTAGCAGTATGCAAAGAACAGTCCATTAATAAACACAATGTCCAACAAAAACCCTCATCACAGCCTCCAAGACTACACAATCGCTAAATTGAATGCAAAAATCAAGTATACTAATCTTTTATGTGTTGTTAGGCACATTTAAAACAAGAATTATTCAATGGCACATTCCAAAAACTCTATTGAAGGATCACAAGGTGTGTCCCAAATCGCATATTAATGCACTATTCTACGTGATTTTGAAGTGACACTGAAATATTGTTTTTTAAAAAAAAGCGCACTTTAAACAGCAGGATGATGCACTTATTCAGCTGATAAAAATAAGTGTGTGATGTTGTGTAATGTAAACACTTCACACGCCTAATGCTCGCAGCTCTCCTCACATAGTGGAATGGGCGGAGCTATCGATGCAAGGGAGGGGCTACTGATGAAGAGGAGGAGCTATCAGGCAGTACTTTGTTTATTTTGGACAGTGAAAGCAAAATTGTCCTGTGTTAGTGGTATATAAATTTATATAAATTACATGGAACAAGGATTCTCAGGGGAAAATTAATAATGAACTAAAATGTGTAAATGTGTGTATATTTTCACAGCAGAAGAATGAAAGAAATACCTCCAAAGAAGATTTCTCACAAACTCAGTCATCTTAGCCTCAAAAATCAGATTTATCCAGGAGGCTTTAGGGTTAAACTCTGGTTTCTCTCAGTGTTTCCTTTATATAAATGACACATATCAACGTCGCTCAAAGTCAAAAAATGTATATTGAATTAAAATATGTAAATGTGTGTAAATTTTCACAGCAAAACAAAAGAAATGCCTCAAAATGTGGAAAAACTCCGGACAAAATCTGTCATCTCAAAAAACTATAAATCCTAGAAAAACAATCTCAGTCGTCTTCGTCTCAAAAATCTGATTTATCCTGGAGGCTTTAGGGTTAAACTCTGGTTTCTCTCAGTGTTTTCTTTATAAACTAATGATCTGTGTCATTTATTTAAAATCTGTAAATGTGTGCATATTTTCAGATCAAAAGAATAAAAGAAATGCCACTAAATTTGCTAGGATTTCTCACAATCTCAGTCATCTTACTCTCAAAAATCTGATTTATCCAGGAGGCTTTAGGGGTAAACTCTGGTGTCTCTCAGGTTTTCCTCTGTATAAATGACACAGATCAATAGTTGCTGAGATAAAAAAAAAATCATAATGAATAAAAATGTGTAAGATTTTGTAAATTTTTACAGCAAAACAATGAAAGAAATGCCTTTGAATTTGCTAAGATTTCTCACAAACTCAGCCGTATTAATCTCAAAAATCTGATTTATCCAGGAGGCTTTAGGGGTAAACTCTGGTTTCTCTCAGTGTTTCCTTTATATAAATGACACAGATCAACGCATCTCAAAGTCAAAAAATGTATAATGAATTAAAATATGTAAATGTGTGTAAATTTTCACAGCAAAACAAAAGAAATGCCTCAAAATGTGGAAAAACTCCGGACAAAATCTGTCATCTCAAAAAACTATAAATCCTAGAAAAACAATCTCAGTCGTCTTCGTCTCAAAAATCTGATTTATCCAGGAGGCTTTAGGGTTAAACTCTGGTTTCTCTCAGTGTTTTCTTTATAAACTAATGATCTGTGTCATTTATTTAAAATCTGTAAATGTGTGCATATTTTCACAGCAAAAGAATGAAAGAAATGCTTCCAGATTTGCTAGGATTTCTCACAATCTCAGTCATCTTACTCTCAAAAATCTGATTTATGCAGCCGGCTTAAGGGTAAACTCTGGTTTCTCTTATGCCTAGTTCAGACTGCGTGATTTTAACCCCGATTTGGCTCGCCGACAGGTTTTGAGAAATCGCAGACAAATGCCTGAAATCACAGGCAAATCGCTGCTCGTGCACGTGAGTGACAATCACAGAGTGTGAACTATCAAAGATGCGATCTGAGAGAATCGCCGATGAGTCGCCGATGCCTGCGGGATATTTGGGATGCTAAATATCTGGAGCTGTCGGCGATTCAAATCATGCCGTGTTAAATGAGTTTTGACTGAAAATAACATCAGCGATCGCCTACAGCCAATGAGAGAGCAGCATTGGAGACCCACGAAATGGAGGTAAAACTAGTGGAGGTTTGACAGGACTCAGGAGCAACCGTGTCTGTTTGACGTTTCATACAGAAATAAATTAGTTTATTATCAACGTTGAGGAGAAATGGCTAATTCCCTTTAAACCCAGGTGAGCAAATATGTACATTTTCCACCCCATTAAAGGCTTCTTTCTCATTATGTAGTTAATAACAAAAGATATACGACGTGTTTTTGGCTGTGAGACGTAGTTTGGACGAAGTTGTCGGCGATTCTTCCTATAGTAAAGTCATGCAATGTGAAAGTCCCTGTCGCCGATCCATCTTGCAGTGTAAACAAAGCAGCGACGAAACGCTAGCCCAGATAGTCATGCAGTGTGAAAACATCTGTGACACGACGACTTTGGAAATCATGCAGTCTGAACTCGGCATTAGTGTTTTCTTTATATAAATGACAATAAACGTCTCTCAAAGTGGAAAAGTATATATTGAATTAAAATATGTAAATGTGTGTATATTTTCACAGCAAAACAAAAGAAATGCCTCAAAATGTGCAAAAACTCCACACAAAATCTGTCATCTCAAAAAACTCTAAATCCTAGAGCGACCGCCTCGTGCTTTTTCCCCAACACACTATTTCAGCAGTTTCTGCAGTCTGCACTCTCTGACAGATCTGGGTAACCCACTAACACACTCTCTCCTCCTTACTCAGATCTCTCACGCAAGAAAGAAAAACAGAAGAAGAAGAATGAGCGCTGGAGACGGTCCCGCTTTCTCAGACCTCCACAGGCTAAAAATACTCTGTGCTCTTCCTGCTCAGCGACTCGGGCTTCCCCAAACCAGATTAATGATTTAGACGCCGCGAGAAACACTGCGGTTCAGATAGCCATCTCCACTTCATCACGCTGCCGCCGCTTCATTAACACTTCAAACGCATGCAGAAAGAAAGAAAAAAAGGAAAGCGAGGCCATTTTATTCATTGGCCTCCTTTCTGGAGTCGGTAATGAATCACTGAGGAATTGGATTGAAGGAGAAGGCAGTCGGAAATGCATCAATAAACGAACGCTTGTGCTAAATCCATATGTTTACAGGATCACTAAAGCCATGTAAATATACCGTATTAGTCTGGGAGACCGCTTAAAGTTACTATTTGCAAAAGTACACTGGTTAATTTGTGCTTCATTCATTCAGGCGCTGCAAAATAAAACCTGCATATCAAATATAGCTATAAATAAGAGCAGTTGAGGCTTTTTGATTATCATCATTCATCTAACATGATTTAAAAGGGAGCTAATATGCAAGAATTACAATTATGAGGGGTTTAAATACTGTGTCAACAGTGTGTGAATATATGCAGCTTCTAATGGTAAACATATTAATTGTATTGTTTATAATCGGACATGATAAAGGAAACACTTTGATTGTCATTCTCCCTTTGTACGCGTCATCAGAGGGGGAAAGCTCCACCCACTAGTGACCATCTCTCCCTCATTAGCATAAACAGCTCTGAGCAAGAAGCAGCCGTCCAGCCTTACAGTTTTGAATCTGGCACTATGCTGATACACAGGCATTTGTAGCTCCGCCCTCTTTAGATGCAAATGAGATTGTGCATCCCAAAGCTGCTCTATTGGATTGAGCTCTGGTGACTGTGGAGGCCATTTGAGTACAGTGAACTCATCGTCATGTTCAAGAAACCAGTCTGAGATGATTGCGCTTTATGACATGCTGCGTTATCCTGCTGGAAGTAGCCATCAGAAGATGGAGACACTGTGCTCATAAAGGGATGGACATGGTCAGCAGCAATACTCAGGTAGGCTGTGGCGTTGATGCTGAATTGGTACTAATGGACCCAAAGAAAATCTCCCCCACACCATTACACCACCACCACCAGCCTGAACCGCTGATACAAGGCAGGATGATCCATGCTTTCATGTTGTTGAGGCCAAATTCTGACCCGAGCATCCGAATGTGTCAGCAGAAATGGAGACTCATCAGAGCAGCAACGTTTCTCCAATCTTCTATTGTCCAGTTTTGGTGAGCCTGTGTGAATTGTAGCCTCAGTTTCCTGTTCTTAGCTGACAGGAGCGGCACCCGGTGTGCTCTTCTGCTGCTGTAGCCCATCCGCCTCAAGGTTGGACGTGTTGTGTGTTCAGAGATGCTCTTCTGCAGAGCTCGGTTGTAACGAGTGCTTATTGGTTGTTCAGCAACTTGGTTGTTCAGCAACAACCATGCCACAATCAAAGTCTCTTAAATCCCCTTTATTCCCCATTCTGATGCTCGCTTTGAACTGCAGCAGATCCTCTTGACCATGTCTACAAGCCTAAATGCATTGAGTTGCTGCCAGGTGATTGGCTGATTAGAAATTTGCATTAAGGAGCAGTTGGACAGGTGTACCTAATAAAGTGGCCGGTGAGTGTATGTAGGTCAAAATGTTTCAACATGATTTACATGCAAATGATTACGTTCATGTTTCAGAAAAAATATACATAAATGAATATTCCAGGTTTTGGTGTGTTAAATTGAGCTTAATCAAAGGCATCTGTGGGTGGCATAATGCTGATTAGCACAAAAACAAACTCAACACATCTCCTGTTTCTCTCACATATATACAATTGAGCACACACATGTACTACTACACACACACGCACAGAAATACACACGCACACATATATACACACACAGAAATGTGTACACTTAACGAGTCACACACAGACACGCACGTACACTTGATTACCTACACAGATACAAACACACACAGACACATGCATGTACATTTCAACACATACAAAGACACACACACACCCACGCACATACACACAACATGTACATTTGAACGCATACAGACACACACACACACACACACACACCGACGTATGTACATTTGAATACATGCACACACACACATGTACGTACACTTCAACACACACACACACAATATACTCCTTCACACACACAGCAATACACATGTACACTAACACACACACACACGTCATGTTCAAGAACACACCCTGTCCTACAAGATGTCTGTTTTCTGAGCTGTCCTGAACTCTTGTACATCTACACACACACACACACACACACACACACACACACACACACTCCTGCAGTATCAGTGTGAGCAGCTCATCTGCAGGCGTTCTCTCCGTCCAGATGTTTGAGCCGCTGGTTTCCGGTGCAGGAAAGCCTCTGCACATCTGCATCCTCTCCTCGTGACATCATCATCATCATCATCATCTGCTGCCGTCTGAGAGTTCATGAG
>NC_141028.1:60615000-60712500 GCF_052040795.2 Danio rerio
CCCCCACAGTCCAAAGACATGCGGTACAGGTGAATTGGGTAGGCTAAATTGTCCGTAGTGGATGAGTGTGTGTCGATGTTTCCCAGAGATGGGTTGCAGCTGGAAGGGCATCCGCTGCGTAAAAACGTGCTGGATAAGTTGGCAGCTATTCCGCTGTTGCGACCCCAGATTGACAAAGGGACTAAGTCGATAAGAAAATGAATGAATGAATGAATGTATACCATCATACCGCTCAGCCCTGCGTGACACAAGTGTCATTTAATATTTTCAATTGGAAGTATGTACCCATGGCTACATTTTTTAGAAACTGACAAATGTATATCCTGGACTATGTTATCTTGCCTTTTTGCTTTCACAAATCCACCAGAGGGCGCTGTGTACATCTAAAATACATTACTGTGTCACCTTTTCTCATACGTGCAATTTCTCGTAAATCCATCAGATCCACTAGAGGGCGCTGTGTACATCCCAAAATACGTTACAGGGGAACGTTTTCTCATACGTGCAATTTCTTGTAAATCCAGCAGAGGCCTTCATGCGTAGGTTTCTGCGCACATTGACAGTACGCATTTTCAATTAGAAATATGTACCCAGGGCTACATTTGTGAGAACCAACAAATATGTACCCTGGACTAGGCTTTCTTGCAGTTTTTGTTTTCACAAATCCACTAGAGGACGCCATGTACATCTCAAAATACCATACTGGGGCACGATTTCTCTTACGTGCCATTTCTCGTAAATCCACCAGAGGCCTTCATGCCTAGGTTTCTGTGCATAATAACAGTATGCACGCAACTAAAAACTATATTACAGTACACATTTCATTCTGCGCTAATTATATACAGTTGAAGTCAGAATTTTTAGCACCCTTTTGATTTTGATTTTCTTTTTTAAATATTTCCCAAATTATTTTTAACAGAGCATTGAAATTTTTACAGTATGTCTGATAATATTTTTTCTTCTGGAGATAGTGTTATTTGTTTTATTCTGCCTACAATAAAAGCAGTTTTTAATTTTTTTAAAACTATTTTTGGGGAAAAAATATTAGCCTCTTTAAGCTAATTTTTTCCGATAGTCTACAGAACAAACCATCATCATACAATAACTTGCCTAACTACCCTAACCTGCCTAGTTACCCTAATTAACCTAGTTAAGCCTTTTAATGTCACTTTAAGCTGTATAGAAGTGTCTTGAAAAATATCTAGTAAAATATTATTTACTGTCATCATGGAAAAGACAAAATAAATCTGTTATAAGAAATAAGTTTTTAAAACTATTATGCTTAGAAATGTGCTGAAACAATCTTCCCAGAACAGAACAAAAATTAAATAAACAGGGGCGCTAATAATTCAGGGGGGGCTAATAATTCTGACTTCAACTGTATACCACATACCAAGTGTTTTTTTTGCTATTTTTCAATTGGAAATATGTGCCCAGAGCTACATTTTTGAAAACCAACAAATACATAACCTTGACTATGTTTTCAGCCAGATTTTTTTTTAGTCCACTAGAGGGTCCCATGTACATCTCAAAATACGTTACTGAGGCACGTTTTTTCATACATGCCATTTCTCGTAAATCCACCAGAGAGCTTTGTGAAGGTTTCTGCAAATATTAACAGTATGCACACAATAAAATAATTATTTTACGGTATACATTTTATTCTGCGGTAACAATATATACCACATACCATGCAGCACTGTAAAACTATCGTGCCATTTAAAAAAAGTTTAATAAACCAATAAAAATAGATGAATAAATAAAGGTAATAAATGGTATACATTTGTTACTAAATGGTCCTTATTAATACCTCAAGGGTATTTATTATATTAGTACTTAAAAAGTACAAAAGTCTACCTTTTGCGATCTTTAGGTACTAATATATACCTCAAGTTACCAATCTGAACACTTTAAGTACAAATATGTACCTTTTAAAAAGGTACCAGCCCAGTGACATCTCTCGTACCTGTGTTTTCTTCTCTAATAAATGAGTTGCGCCTCAGAAGATAAAGATGAAATGCAATGAACGCAGTGGCTTTTGGGATGAATAATACTAAAGCACTGATGGCGAAAGTGTTTTACAATCAGCAAAACAACATTTCAGATTTTACAATGTGATCTAAATGCTAGTCTGTCCATCAATGTCTCACATCACACACATTTTCATCAACAAATCATCTGCTCAAACTAAATCATATCACTTTACTAATTTTACCCTAAATGTGCTTCCATTATGGTTTATGAACCTTTTCTCAAACGTATGATCTACTCAGCTTTTCTAATGCAAATTTTCTGAATTTATGCACGTCTCAGTGTTTTCAATAAGTGTTTTTAACGCAATTTTTCAAAATGTGCACAAAAATAGGTGGATTGAAACACAGCTAGAGACACAAAATGTGTTAGATTCAGAGAGTTAAAGGTAATATTTGAGTTTGAAACAGTTTGAAATGGGTCTGTCACGTAGGAGACAGCTGCAGGATGCGGTCAGGGGCCCCCAGATCCCAGTGTGTGTGTATGTGTGTGTGTGTTGGGGGTGGGGAACATGTCAGGGATCATGAAGTTTTGGCGCACAACACACAAGCTCTGAAGGATCTCAGTTAATGCTCTGATGACAAATGCATATTTATTACTGCAGAAATTTAATATAGTTGTTACGATAAGGGGGAAAAAGTGTGTGCTGGAATTAGACAATCATTAATCACTCCAGTTATGTGTATGGAATGCAGAGCTGTTGCTTTTTTGTGGCATTTTTTGTGGCAAGAACAAAAAAAAGCCTAGTCTTTTGAAACATAATATTGTCACAGTATGGTGGTTAACACACCAGAGGCGTCTTTAAATGCACTCAATCAACACACCGAAAGACCTTTCAAAGAGTCTAAACCTGCACAACTTTAACTACATTACAGAGCGTCATTTTCCTAATACACTGAAAAGAAGAGGATTTTCTTATTTAGAGTTTTTGTCTTGTTTCTAGTCCAAATATCTAAAAATAATGAATAAATTTAAAAAATAAAATAAATTAGAAATCTAAATTAAGTTAGTTTTTCTTTGAAACTATAGATAATCTGTCAATCAGGTAGCTGAAATATTCTTATGTCAAAATAAAGAACAAGATTACTTTGCTTTTCCAATATCTCATTCAAATGAGTTAATCCAAAATACCCATCAAGTGTGTTTATTTCCAGAACCTTTACTTTCTCTGTTGCTTTTCTTACGTAGAGTTTTTGTCTTGTCTATAGTCAAAAGATTCTTAAATCTAGAAGCATTTTCTAGACAAGTACAAAATGTTGTCTTGTTTTCATAAATAATGAGTCAAAATTAAGTGAGTTTTTCCTTAAAATAAGCAAAATAATCTGCCAATGGGGGAAGTGAAATAATCTTATGTCAAGTCTTATTTAAAAAAAACAAGATTATTTTGCTTTTCCTATATCTCATTAAATGAGTTCATCCTAAATAATCATCGAGCGTATTTATTTCCAGAACCTTTACTTTCTATGTTGCTTTTCTTACTTAAAGTTTTTGTCTCATTTCTAGTCCAAAAATCAAAAAATTCTTAAATCAAGAAGCATTTCTAGACAAGAACAAAATATTCTCTTGTTTTCATAAATAATATGTCAAAATTAAGTAAGGTAAGGTGTGGTAAAACTTCATTGTCCCAGTTAGGGAAATTTGTCTTGGGCTCTTGTCATCACATACATAGAAAAACAATACAAACAACAGATAAGTACATAAATAAATAAATCTATACCCCCACAAATGCATACCCACAAATGCATAAATAAATAAGAGAGACAGAGATACTCTCAGTCTAAGCCACCACTATTTAATAGCTTAGCACTCACTGGATAAAAAAAGTTTCTATATCGGTATAATCTAGAGTTTTTAACTTATGAAGTGAGTTTTTCCTTGAACCAAGCAAAACATTCTGCCAATGGAATAAGTGAAATAAACTTATGTCACAATAAGAAACAAAATTATTTTGCTTTCCCTATATCTCATTCTGTTTAAATGAGTTAAAACAAAATAACCATCAAGCGTATTTATTTCCAGAACCTTTACTTTCTCTGTTGCTTCTCTTACTTCAAGTTTTTGTTATGTTTTTAGTCCAAATATATAAAACTTCTTAAATCAAGAAGCATTTTCTAGACCAGTACAAAATATTGGCTTGTTTTCAGAAAGAATGAGTCAAAATTAACGACTTTTTTATTAAAACAAGCTAAATAATGTGTCAATGTGGGAGAAGAACTAATCCTATGTCAAATCTTCAGAAAAACACAGATTATTTTGCTTTCCCTAGATCTCATTATGTTTAAATGAGTTAATCCAAAATACCCATCAAGTGTGTTTATTTCCAGAACCTGTACTTTCTCTGTTGCTTTTCTTACTTGTAGTTTTTTTTTTTTCTTTTGTACATACCATACATTGTTAATATGGCAAGCTTTTAAAGGACAATAATGTACAATGTTTATTTTTCAATGTTTATTCTTTGGGTGAACAATTAATCTAAGTTAATCCACTGAAAACAAATGTATGCTTATTTCATGCATGTTACTCAATATTCAGTTTCAATAGTAAGTACATCAACATGCCAAAATAAAAGACTCGGCAGCTTCTGATTCACACTGACTACGTATTTAAATATCAAAACAGTTACATTAAATTTTACAATTTTACATTACTCATTTGACCATTTTTGATTAAATTAAAAATTATGGAAATATTTTACATGGAAATATTTCATTAATTTAGATGATGGGATGGGATGATCAAGTCTTTTTTCTATGCCATGCATCTGCATAAATACATTACTAGCAAAAATAAATCAATCCAGGAAGTCTTAAAGTATAGAAATTGAACAATCAAATGTAAAGTAGCACGGTCATTGTTGTATAAATAATATAAACGATTTATATATTCATGCTTCATCTATTTTCCTTCGGCTTAGTCCCTGACTTATCAGGGGTCGCCACACCGGAATTAACTATTAACTATTCTAGCATACGTTTCACACAACGGATACCCTTCCACCTGCAACCCAGCACTGGGAAACACCCATACACACTCATTCACAGCGCATGTGTTTGGACTGTGGGGGAAACCTGAGCACCCGGAGGAAACCCACGCCAACACGGGGAGAACATGCAAACTCCACACAGAAACACACTCGGGAGTCCTTTTTGCTGTGAGGGCACAGTGCAAACCACATATAATATTGTATATTATATATTGTTCAATATTAAACGCATAGATAAACAACAGATAGGATAAATAACCGAGCACAACTGACTGACACTAATAGTTTGGATTTCTCTGTTAGCATCCTGAGCTTTATCCAGGTCCTGGAAACACTCCTAAAGCAATCAGCTTCACAAAGTGGAGTTTGGCTGCCAGTAATAATGGAAGATGAGGATTTTTGGCAGTCTGATTTATGAGGCTGCACCGCTGCAAAGGAAAGATGTTACTCGAGTCCCAAAATCAATATTTATACAAGGTTTATGAGATCTCGTCAGGTTTACAACTACAGTACAACCGCAAGAGCAAATCTCTCTGACATTACAAGATCTCAATGTGCGCTGAATGAAACCACCAGTGCTCATTACATCCATCATGACGAGTGGCTCAGAACATAACAGCTCACTCGAATAAAACAAATGGATTTTGGATGGCGATGTCCAAAGATTTAACCAGCAAGCAAGAAATAAAAAATAAAAAATAATAACACTGCTGTTAGGTTGTAGTTCATAACTAATTAATCTGTGATTCTGCAAAAATCACTTTTATAAGGGGTTAAAACACAGTAGCAGTGTGAATATATCCAGCCTCTAATGGTGAACGTATTAATTCTACTGTTTATAATCAGACTTGATCAAAACAGCCTGCAGAAACACTTTGACATTCTCTATTTGTGCGTCATCAGAGCGGGAAAGCCCCGCCCACTAGTGACAATCTCTCCCTCATTAGCATAAACAGCAGCCATGACTGAGAAGCAGCCAATCGTCCATTAGCCATTAGAGTGTTTGAGCTGCTGAAGATAATGGGCTCCATCATACACCCGGCGCAATAAGGAGCAAGACGTGATTTATTGCCGTTTTTAGACCAGCGCAACCCTAATTTTCACGTTTTGCACCATATTATTTAAATATCAAATCTATTTGCACCACTTTGTGGACTCATGTGTGTGCTGGTCTATAAGGGAGGTGTGTTAAGGTGCACTGTTGGTGCGTTGCTATTTTGAGGAACTGAAATAGACCAACAGTGCCATTGACCAACTAAAAGCTGCTCTAAAGTCCAGCAGAGCGCGTTAGTTATGCACCTATGCAGGTCCAGACGCTTACACACTGCTGAATATACACAGGATGAACAGCAACACACAAATATCTTTACAGATGAAAACACTTAAAGATTAAAATGATCCAGAAATGATGATTTTCTCCATCAGTATAAACAGCACTGCCTCTATGCCTTCTTCTCCTCGGGGGGCTTTTTCAGTTTATTGATAACGATCTGCATCTGTATAACGTGATTATTATTATTAGCAGTATTATTTATTATCTGTATATTTATATTTGTTTTAATAAACACAAGTGTAGATGTGTCCAGCTGTGGGGTTTTGGAGACGTCTGCATCAGCATATGGGGCATGAGAACAGAACATGTGTTTGGATATAACTTATGTATAAAATATTAGAACTGAATTTAGAAATAGTTGACACAAATCTTTGCACTTTACCAAGGAAATGAAATATGTGGGCTAATGGATGTGTTTAGTGAAGAGAGTTTCCACCGTTTCTTCACTTAACCAAAGTAAAGGAGTAAAGTAAAGAGAAAGTAAAGAGGCTGAATGGAGGAGGCTCGTTCTTTATCCTCGTGCTGCAGATGCTCTGTTTAACTGTGTTCTCACTAGTGAAGCGTTCAGTTTTTACGCTTATAAAATCTACCATGTAAATAGCAAATGCACCATAGAGCGACACAACCGACTCTTAAAAAGGACTGTGAAATGAGACTCTGGTTGGTTTAATGCACATTATGCTCAAAACACACTCAGACCTCATACAGAGAATAAGCACAGCCCTGTTAAAGCATGCGTCAGGGCACAGAGCGTATTTTACCATCCTTAAAAAGCAAAAGTGGATTCGAACACACCCTTAATGCTTTTGCACCACGAGCTTTAGACTATGCACCTAGATCATTAAAATAGAGCCCAATGTCAGCATAGACTAAGACGACTGTAAATGTGGAGTTTTAGATGAAGCACAAATGAACAGCAAAGTCTCCAATTCAACTGAAGCATAAAGAGAGGCTCGGCATATAGTAGCCCCTCCCCTTATTTAAAAAACAGCCAATAGCGTTTTGCTTTCTCACAGCTCTGCCAGTGAGAGTGGATGAGCTCAAATGAAACAGCCAATGAGAAAAATTGGGCGGGGCATGTCAGACACTAGAGAGCATTTGATTGGCCAGAAGACCTGATGAGAAACTGAAGTGAGGACACGTCAAAAAATCATTGACCCATTTAGGTGGAGGTGGAAAAACTCCAAGATTTTAATGCTTATATCAGGTTCAATGCTTATGTCACTGTTTTGGAGCCCTCTACATTATGGATATTGTTAAAACTAACATACTGATACACCTAAAAAAAAAAAAGTTTAATTTAATTTAGTTTAATTTCACAGGACCTTTAAACATCACTTAGGAAATAATTGAAAAAGAATAAAAATGATTTAGTCTTAGACTGTGTCCGTTTCTTTATGTAAGGGTTGATGATCATACTATAGAGAGCAGTCTGTGTGTGTTTGTTACGCGTCTTTCAGCTCACGTCACATTCCCTCAGAGCATCCGTCCTGCTGTCTATCTAAATAAAAGCAAACAACACGTCCAGCATTCACAGATGTGTATGACTCTATAGCATCATAAAATACTCAAGATCATAACACTTCAACCAGCTCTTTCACCATTTCCCTGAAATTCCTCCATTTTGTCTGTTTTATGTCTATATTCAGCATTCCAGCAGATCACAGTGGTTGCTTTTGTTTTGTTTTGTTTTTTCTGAATGTTAATGGAAACCGTATTTGACCAAACAGTTCAGGAATCAGGAGTTCAAGCTCACTTAAAAAACGATCATCTCGTCTGACTTTCACTTTATCTTGTAAAACAGTTTATTTAAAACCAATTTAAAGGAGACCTATTCTACCACCTTTCACAACATGGAAAATAGAGTCCCTGATGTCCCTATAGAGTATGTTTGTGAAGTTTCAGCTCAAACACACACACACACACACACACACACACACTTTGAAACTGACCCTTTTATGCTGCGCTCACACCAGACGCAGATCAAGCGCAAGTGATTTACATCTTAAGTTAATGCAAAGACACGAATAGAGGAATTACCAACCTACATCACTCATGACGTCACACAGGTTCCCGACTGCAAAAAAAGACTGGTTGCAATAGCAACATGTCGTGTTGTGCGGTAGGAATGCCAAATTTGAATAGAAAACTAAACTTTTACCGTACACCACACTGCATTTAATGCCAACCGCAGACGTCTCTGGCTAAGGGTGCTTTCACATCTTAGTTCCGGATTTGGTCCGGACCAAGGGTAATAAATGATACATTGTTGCATCTTCTGCCGTCTTTGGGTCGTTTTCACACCACACTGCTGGCTTTGGTCCGAACCAGTTGAAACGAACCAAAATGCAGTCATCTGACAAAATCCACATCTCTCATTGGCCAGATGTTGTCGAACATATTTCCTAAACTGCTTATTGATTGGTCAGAATTCACGTGCGGGAAAATGCCAGTGAACTCCCGCAGGTAAACAAAACCTTTTACTCTGGAAGGACGACTGCGCTGGCTGATTGTATTCCTGAAAATGAAGCGCGGCCGCGGCTGGAAAACAGTGTTTAATGCATCGCTCGTCACTTCAGGAGGAGGCGTGAATTAATTTAGCTAAACTGCGACATGCTCATCTTGCGGAAATATTACCAACGATCCATCAGCTAATCAGCTCTGTTGGTAAAGCGCTGTCAACAAATACTTTTCCTCCATATCCCATAATGCACAGCGCATCAGCCTACGGCAGCTGAATTAGTCCAAAAGGCGCAGTACTTTTTGCGGTTGGACCTGTTTTAGTACGGATCATATTCTCACCACAAACGAACCGCTCCAGGGTTTGTCTGAAAGCGTACTGAGACCACCTCTTTAAGCAGGTCTCGGTACACCTATCTGGTCCGCTGTTGGTGCGCACTCGAGTACGATTGCTGCATTCTCACCTGCCCAAACCAACCGCACCAAGAGGGAAAACCAACTCGTGCGCGATTCAATCGAACTTAATAAGGCAGGTGCGAAAGCACCCTAAAAGGCAGTTGAATGGAGTGAGGACCTAATTAGAAAAGCTGGACTCTGCAGTTCTCATGTTATATCAGGTAAGTTGACGCTAAACAGAGAAGGGTCTGGCTGCAGAGTTAAACTTGCATCGTCAGGCTTGCACGCTCAGGCTTGCACGCTCAGGCATCCACACTTCCTATGCAAGTGGCGTCACTAACAATCAACACCTGCACCTGTCACGTCACTTAAAATCAACACAAATAAACCAAAAGTAAGTTTCCAGTTCGTTTGCGTTGCCAGTGACGACGTTGTCAAATAATTCTAAGTAGCCTATTTACGTTGTACAACATGACAAAGAAAGCGGCACAGATGATGTGTAACATTACTGCAGACAGAGCTGTAGTAAGGTGAGCATTCGTGGTTCGTTACGATCTGTTTACGTAACTATAGCAAATGTGGCCTCGACGTATGTTGTCAGAAGCTACAGTGAAACGCTTAGAAAAAAAAGGCACTTGAGTAGGGTGACAGATAAGTTTGTTGCAACGATCTTAATAAAATCCGTTACCTCAGAGAATTTTCCGCCTCAGGGACACCCTTAAGTTAAAATATCGAAGGACTTTTATGCAAGCGGACACAGGTGGCGATTGTAAATGACGTCACTTGCAGAGGAAGCGCGGTTGCCTGAGCGTGCAGGTCTGAGCGTGCAAGTGCAAATCTGCAGCCACACTCTATTGGAATCATACTCGTTACTGGTTTTTGATTGCAGCAATGATTTCAGCAAACACAGTTAAACATGGTGAATTAAACTGAAAGCTCAGAGTGAAATGTAGACATGTGCGTTCACATACCCTGCCATACAGCTGCAGTTCACTGTCAGAATGCAGTTGTTCTGCTTGTTGATTTTCCTTGTCTTTGGCTAGGCAGAACCTCGGTTTTTAGCACTACATAGCTTTAAATCATGAAGCATTATTGCTTACACATGACCACACAGAACAAAACTGTAGGCATCTGAAGACGTGCAGGCCGTTAACTTCTCTCTTGTTAAATCACTTGGAGCTTCAGTGAGATAGTTGTATATTTGGGGCTGGATGCTTGGCCATTTCCTCTTCTCCAATACACATTGGGAGGGTGCTATCGCAAATGGACCCGTCAGACGAACGCCGCTTTAACGTTAATTTTGCAGAATAACTGTGCTTATCACTGGGTGACGAGCTGTTATAATAGCATCATGTAAATAATATATAATCAATATAACTTCTCTCTAATACAATAATAAACTCTGTACCGCATTGGCTGTCATTCCCTCGCTGTAAATGCTAGCACTCCTGTTTTTTTCTGCAACCTCGCTGCGTGCACATCCTGAATGTTTACAAACCGGTAATTCATCTATAGTATAATCAGAATGAGACTGTGTTGTCCCCATCACATTTAGCCCCAGCACATCTGTGCACTGCAGATCATCAAAAACATCACAGTTTTGATTGTAAAAACCTAAATAACTTTGGTCAGTTCATCTAAAAATAAATTCTGCCGCCATCTACTCACTCTTATGTCAATCTTGCATGTCACACTGGCATTTAAACATCCACGTTTACCACAGTATGATGCAAATCTGTCATCATAAAACCACTGCATCTCTTCAGAAGACTTGGATTTGGATTAGGCCGCTCCATTGATTACTTTGACCTTCTAAGCTTTGGGGGAATGGACATTAAATGAAGAGACACAAATCTCTGGATTCATAAAATGATGCACATCAGTGCTTAGAAGACCATAAGAGGGAAAACAAGATATTAGAATATTTATAGAAACATTTTTGGGTGAGTCGCACCTTTTTTAAATACAGTAGGAAAACTCTTTGATAAAACACGGTGCATATTGCGAATAATGACATTTACATTAGCGATACATGCTGCATTTTTATACTGTGATATCTCATAACGGCTCATACACAGCAGAGCAATGTTTATTACAGGGTTTCTGAAGATTTCACTAAGTCAAATAAGACTTTTGAAGACCTTCAAGAATGAAGTTTCAGACTTACAGTACAGTGCAAAAAATAAGTATTGAACACATTGTGATGTTTTTTCCTGGGATTAATATTTCTAAGAGAGCTGGTGACATGGAATTAAAGCAGATTTTGGTTAAAACAAACAATACAAACGTAAAAATAAAACAAAACAAATAAATCTGAGAAATGATGTGTAGTAAGAATGAAATGACACAAGGAGAAAGTGCTGATCAACTGAAATGTGTGTAATACTTTATATAAAAGGCTTTTTTTAGTGAAGGCAGCTTAAAGACGCCTCTAATATGGAGAATGAAGCCTCCTACATTGCTCAGGTGTGAGTTTGACAAACTCGCATCTGAGTGTAAAGATCTTAATGGTTTTGTGGGTCTCGTCTATCAAATCTGAGCTTTATTCAGTATTCTCTATTGGATTCGGATCAGGTGATTGGCCGGGCCATTCTACAGCTTGATTTTCTTTCCCTGAAAGCATCTGAGAGTCTCCTTGGCTGTGTTTTGGATTGTTGTCTTGCTGAAATGTCCACCCTGGTTTAGGCATGGGATGGTAACCGTTTTTACGGTATAACGTGGTTTGGAAAATCAAGGTTTTAAATCCGCCAAAATTCTCTGTAGTAACGTTCTCAAGGTATGTGTATGATTCAGTAAATTTTTTTCATGTAGGACAACAGTATCTTCAGCACAAAAAAGATCCAAAGATGCCGTTTTAAATTGTAATGAAATGTTTATGAAACTAAGGAAGACAGCAGAAGTCAAGGATTTATTTGAATTATTTAGCAGACAAGTTTACCACTCCAAAATATTATAAATCTTTCAAAAACTAAAATGTATTGTTTTCAAAGGGGGAAGTAATTACAATACCGTGACACCGTCAAACCGTGATATTTTTATCCAAGGTTATCATACTGTCAGAATCTTATACCGGCCCATGCCTACCCTAGTTTCCTGTTCATCCTCCTGCTAATGTAGATGTCGGACTGAAGCAGCTGATGTTCATTTACACTGAGGAAGGGCAGAGCGTTGCTGAAGAACTACTGAGAGACTTCAGCTGCTGTCTGGGCTTTCCCTATCTTTCTACACCTCCCTTTCTTCATGTGTTCAATACATTTTCTGTGCGTCATTTCCCTTTATTACACAGAACTTCATTTTTAAACTAATTCGATTTGTTTTCTTTGCATATAGGGATTTCTTTAGTTTTTACCAACATCCGAGGAAGTCAACAGCACCTTTAAAAATGTGTTTTCTGAGAAAAATGGTGACCTGTTCAATACTTATTTTTAATCACTGTATATAGAGCTAAATGCTGAGGGTTTTCTTAATGACCCAGCAAAAAAATAAACTTGCCCTATTAAGAAACAAAATTAGTTATTAATAATTTCTTAGCCACATCTTTTAAATAATGTGTCAAATCAAGCAGACCCTAGTCCTATACATGCAGTTTTTTTTCAACATAACTTAACACACACTCTTTAAAACTTTTTACAAAACAATGTATGCACAACAGACTATATATTTAATATTAAATATATTAAATATTTATTTAATATTAGTTATGAATAGAGTTTTGCTAAAAGTTTTATTGAGATGTATTGTTGGTGATTGGATAGATTGAGTAGCTTTTCATAAACAAAAGAAAATTAAGGCTCATTTTAAGTAATTTAAGACCTACAAAACAATATTTCAGTGAATTGAAGACTTTTGAGGGACGCACGGTGGCTCAGTGGTTAGCACTGTGGCCTCACAGCAAGAAGGTCGGTGGTTTGAGTCCCGACTGGCCCAGTTGGTGTTTCTGTATGGAGTTTGCATGTTCTCCCCGTGTTGGCGTGGGTTTCCTAAGGGTGCTCCGGTTTCCCCCACAGTCCAAACACAGAGTTTTGCAGATTTTTAGCCCATAATTCTGTTTATTTACTTGAGTAAATGTGTGTAAATCTATATTTATTCAGTTTTAAAATTAATTACAGTAATATTATTGACTAATATGAAAATGTTCATTGATTTATGTACAATGCAGTTTGTGCATTATTTTCTGTCTTTTTTAATAGATATGATATAATATACAAGAAACTTGCTTTTTTTTTACCAAAGAAAGTGGATCTAATTGGATTTGCATTGTTAACATTAAATAAAAGTTAAAAATATATTATTTTTTATTTTACATTTTAAGGTTTTAGTTATGACACTGCCAAAATAATTCTGCAGAAATCTACAGATTTTTATCAAAATTTTTAGCAGAAATAGCAAAAAACATCCGCAGATTCCGTCTGGCCCTAGCTATTGACCTTATTCTAAAATGTGGAAGTGCGCCTGTTTTCGCGATTGTCTTAGAACTTCCGATTCAGTCGCCTATGGGAGAAATGACAAGGAATAATAAACGGCAGAAAATGGCCAAACTACTTGCTCAACAAACAAATGTTTGCATGACTATACAGACCAAGTAGCATAATATAATAAGAAAATATTAAATTGCAACGTCAAGCAGCGTAACAAGCAGTTGTTAACGTCAAAAAATGAATGGAAGTGAATGTGACCGGAAGTCGCGAGACAAAAAGATTCAAATGGCAGCGCCCGCTCGTCAGCTGAGAATAAGGTAAACAGGGGAATCGGTGAACTAAACTGGCCGTAGTGAGTGTGTGTGTGAATGAGAGTGTATGGGTGTTTCCCAGTATTAAGTGGTGGCTGGAAGGGCATCCGCTGAGTAAAACATATGCTGGAATAGTTGGCGGTTTATTCCACTGTAATGAGCCCTGATAAATAAGAGACTAAGCCTAAATAAAAAAATAAATGAATGAATGAATGAATGAATGAATGAATGAATGAATGAATGAATGAATGAATGAATGGAGACTTTTGAAGGCCTAAAAATCAAGCTTTTGGAATTTAAGACATCTTAAGACCCTGCAGACACCCTGTATCTGTGCTGACCATCAGTGTTTCCTGAATTCATACCCAAGCATTTTCCACTGATTTGGTTGAACATGTTTCTAATTGAAGAGGAATGGGTAAAAGTATTATTTTAACCCACCCACTTGAGTTTTAAATGACTTATTTTGCTTTTGTTACTTGATGAACCCGACACGTTTGTTTTCATTACTTTTGAGTTTCTGAGAAACAAGCCACAAGCTGATCCATTCAATCCACATTAGTCATTTCTGAGAGAAAAGCCTTTTCCACACCTTTTTCACAGCACACGATTTCACAAATGTTTTTGTTATAAAAAGTATGCAACACTTCAGCCGGTGGATATTTCTGATTTGAAACAAAGGCCAAGCACAGATTACATCGTTTATTGCCAGGCTTACTTCACTGGGGCTGCACATGTGGCCAGCACTGCCCCAGACGGACAGATGTTGTTTTTCAGTGTGTTGTGGAGAGAGAGAGAGAGAGAGAGATCTAAGCCCAACATGGCAGACATGTCTTTGTTCCTATCAAAGCTGAACTAAAGGTGCGTCCCAAATTGCATTCTTATGCACTATACTATGTCATATTCTAGTATAAATATTGTAAGTAACGCATTCACACTGAAATATCCCTCATAAAAGAATAAGCGCACTTTAAATACCCAGATAATGTACTTAATTAACCATTAAAATTAAATGTTTAATGTTTGACACTTCATGCACTCAACGCTCACAAATTTGCTCACGTAGCGGAAGGGGCGGGTAACTCCATTTTTCTGGTCACTCATTTATTATCCAAGTAAAATAAATGGAGTGATGCTTTCACGCCTTAAACAAACAAAAAAGTAAACAATGAAACAAACAAATAAAGAAGTAAATAGATAAAGTAAACTAAGCAAAGTCAATTAACAAACAAATAATAAGTAAATAAGTAAATTAACAAACAAATAAGTAAATAAATTAAGTAAATAAATAATATAAGTAAACAAGTAAATAATTAATAAATAAGTAAATAAACAAATTAATAAGTAAATAAATAAAGTAAATAAAGCAAACAAATCAACAAACAAACAAACAATAATAAGTAATTTCAAAAATAAATAGTAAATAGTAAATAAAAGTAAATTAAGTAAATAAATAATATAAGCAAATAAGTAAATAAGTATAACTATAATATAATAAACAATAATAAAAAATTATTATAATTATTATAATATAATAATAAATAAATAAGTAAATAAACAAATTAATAAGTAAATAAAGTAAAATATGCAAACAAGTAACTAAACAGACAAACAAATAAATTATAAGTAAACTAGTAAATAACAAATAAATAAGCAAACAATGTAAATAAATAAAATAGGATAAGTAAACAAACAAACAAATAAATAAGAAGTAAATAAACAATATAAATAAGGAAATAAAAAATAGGCTAAAAATAAGTAAACAAACAAACAGACAAATAAATAAGTAAACAAACAATTAAATAAAAAAGAAAGTAAAAAAACTATTAAATCAGTAAATAAATAAGCAAACAAGTAAAAAAGTAAACAAGCAAATAAATAAATAATAAGTAAAATGTAAATAAACAAATAAGTAAATAAACAAATAAAAAGTAAATAAATAAATAAATAAGCAAACAAATAAGTAAACAAACAAACACGTAAATAAATAAACAAATAAATAATAATTTATTAAATAAGTGCTGAGCACATATTAATCATGATTAAATAGCGTCCGAAATATGTTTATTTTGACATAATATACGTGTGCAAATTATATTAATTTATTATGTGTATGTAATACACAATGATTTTCACAAAAGAGTTAATCATTTTGTATTATTAACTCTATTTCTTCAGTGTCATTATCATTTTATTAACATGATAAAAAAAAAATAGTGACCAGCACTATCCAATATTTCTGGATTTTGGATGAATTACTCTTTAATCCCTGGACTTTAATGCAAGATATTCCATCCTCACAAGTGCAAAGAAGAAGTCGCAGGATAAGACGTTCAAGATCAAGCTTTCAGACACACCACCTTAGAAGAAGATGAGATTCAGTGTTCAGCCTTGAAGACGAGGGTCTCCATCATTTCACTCAATTAAAAGTGCTGAAAATTCACTTTCTTTAATCAAATAAAGCAGAACGGGACTAAAAATTAGGCTTATATTAACGGTTATTACAATTTTTTTTCTTGCTCACACAACCTGGCGAACTTGAACCGAGAAAGACACTGTAGAGGCAGAGAGACATGTTACATTATGATGGAAAGCCAAGTGTGAAACCAAGTTAACCAATTATTAAATGAAAATCACTTTTATATCACCGCTATATCTATATTCAAACTCTGGCTATGAGATCCTAGTAGTTAAACACTGCTCATGTACAGTCAGATTATTTGTTTATAAGTCAGTCACAATTTATTTTAAGATACAATCCTTGTTTTTAATTAACAGTTTACTAAGACTTTTAGCTCAATAAACTCCTAAACTGCTGCTTATTGATAGTTATTAAGGTAGTAGTTGGCTTTATGTATTGGGATTAGAGATTTAGAATAAGTGAATATGTTCACTTATGAACATACGAATATGTGCTTTATAGCTGCTGATAAACAGTCAACATCTTAATAATAGGCAGGTAATAAACCACTAGTTAATAGTGAGAATCAGGCAAAGCAGGCTCATTATGGACACATATCCCTGTATACATTTCTGGAGAGCGTGAAATACCTCTCAGGAGCTACGTTATTTGCAGTTTTTAGATTTCTAGGTCGCTGTGTACGCTTTTTTTAGATGTCAAAATTCTCTGGTAAGTGTCATTTGCGCCTGCTGTTCTTGCGTAAATGCATTACTGAAAAAAAATTATTCAAAGATGATTCCTTGGATTTACTCAATTTTTATTACGTTAAGGGATTGTAAACAATTTAATTGTGTTATTATTCAATTCAACATTGTTCAATTTAATTTGCTTTTTTAAATTCAACACAAATAAATTGCTTGCAACAGTTCTGCATGCAACACTTTTTCAGTGATGTGGACTGATTTCACAATGTTTTTGGCTCAATTTCTTGACTTTAAACATCTCTGGACTCTTACTGTCTGCAGATTTCATCTAAAATATCTTCATTTGAGTCATGAAGATGGACAAAAGTCTCTGAGGATTAAAATGACATGACGAATATTCACTATTTTGGCTGAACTAACACAACTGAAAGCTAATCATGCACCAATAGAGCTTTTTAACACGTTACCAAAATCTCAAAATCACCCACATCTGAAGGCAACCCAACCACGCATTACACACACAAGTTCTATTATGGCTTGTGTCTCATTTTTGATTAAAAAAATTAAAAATCCACTTTTTTTTGGTGCACAAAAGTGTTCTTGGAGCTTCGTGTGATTACAGTTGAACCACTGAAGACACATGAACTGTTTTGACAATATTTTTGGGGGATTTTAGTATCTCGGGACCCTTGCTGTCTGCAGATGGTGCACAAAAGTGTTCTTGGAGCTTCATAGGATTACACTTGAACCACATGGGGTGCTTTGACATTGTTTTTGGGTTATTTTCTGGACTTTGAACATCTTTAAACCCTTGCGGTCTGCAGATTTCATCTAAACTATCTTCATTTATGTCCTGAAGATGAACGAAGGTCTCAGAGGATTGAAACAACATGGCGAACATCCATTATTTTGGCTGAATGAACACAACTGAAAGCTGACCACACACAAACTGAGCCTTTTAGCTTGTTACCAAAATCTCACCATGCACATCTTAATGCAACCCAACCACGCTTTAAACAAACTTTACTTTAATTTATGTCTTGTCTCATATTTGCTAAAAAAGTCGCCTTTTTAGTGTAGAAATGTGTTCTTGGAGCTTCTTATATTTGAACCACTGAAGACACATGAACTGTTTTGACAATATTTTTGGGGGATTTTAGTATCTCGGGACCCTTGCTGTCTGCAGATGGTGCACAAAAGTGTTCTTGGAGCTTCATAGGATTACACTTGAACCACATGGGGTGCTTTGACATTGTTTTTGGGTTATTTTCTGGACTTTGAACATCTTTAAACCCTTGCGGTCTGCAGATTTCATCTAAACTATCTTCATTTATGTCCTGAAGATGAACGAAGGTCTCAGAGGATTGAAACAACATGGCGAACATCCATTATTTTGGCTGAATGAACACAACTGAAAGCTGACCACACACAAACTGAGCCTTTTAGCTTGTTACCAAAATCTCACCATGCACATCTTAATGCAACCCAACCACGCTTTAAACAAACTTTACTTTAATTTATGTCTTGTCTCATATTTGCTAAAAAAGTCGCCTTTTTAGTGTAGAAATGTGTTCTTGGAGCTTCTTATATTTGAACCACCGAAGACACATGGACTGATTTGGCAATGTTTTTGGGTCATCTTCTCGTCTTTAAACATCTCTGGACTCTTACTATCTGCAGATTTCATCTAAAATATCTTCATTTGAGTCATGAAGATGGACAAAAGTCTCTGAGGATTAAAATGACATGACGAATATTCACTATTTTGGCTGAACTAACACAACTGAAAGCTAATCATGCACCAATAGAGCTTTTTAACACGTTACCAAAATCTCAAAATCACCCACATCTGAAGGCAACCCAACCACGCATTACACACACAAGTTCTATTATGGCTTGTGTCTCATTTTTGATTAAAAAAAAATAAAAATCCACTTTTTTTGGTGCACAAAAGTGTTCTTGGAGCTTCGTGTGATTACAGTTGAACCACTGAAGACACATGAACTGTTTTGACAATATTTTTGGGGGATTTTAGTATCTTGGGACCCTTGCTGTCTGCAGATGGTGCACAAAAGTGTTCTTGGAGCTTCATAGGATTACACTTGAACCACATGGGGTGCTTTGACATTGTTTTTGGGTTATTTTCTGGACTTTGAGCATCTTTAAACCCTTGCGGTCTGCAGATTTCATCTAAACTATCTTCATTTGTGTCATGAAGATGAACGAAGGTCTCAGAGGATTGAAACAACATGGCGAACATCCATTATTTTGGCTGAACTAACACAACTGAAAGCTTTTTAGCACATTACAAAAATCTCACCATGCACATCTTAATGCAACCCAACCACGCTTTAAACACACTCTACTTCAATTTATGTCTAATATTTGCTAAAAAGTCACCTTTTTTAGTGTAGAAATGTGTTCTTGGAGCTTCATATGCTTATATTTGAACCACCAAAGACACATGGACTGATTTGGCAATGTTTTTGGCTCAATTTCTTGACTTTGAGCATCTCTGGACTCTTGCTGTCTGCAGATTTCATCAAAAATATCTTCATTTGTGTCTCAGAAGATAAAAAAAACCAAGTGATAATAATCAAACTACAGAACTTTTATTTTTTTGGCTGAACCAACACAACTGAAAGCTAACCACGCACAAATTGAGCTTTTTAGCACGTTACCAAAACCACACACATCCGAACGCAACCCGACCATGCATTTTACACACGCGCGACTCCGGCGAGAGGTTTACATTCAATTAACAATGTCTGCCAGGAAAGCTGATCTGAGCGCAGATCTAATGCTCTGCTAAGTGAAGCTGAAGCAGGATAAGGCCAACGCTCAGAGTTCGGAGCCCGGCAATCTCCGCGCATCAGCTTCAGACGGATGTGACAATCAGAGGATCCTAACGAGATGATTTTACGCTTGGCCTGCACCGCCCCTCGGCCCTGCGCACACACACTCATGCTCTGTTTACGCTGCGGGCATCGGGTGCCATCTTGGGCACAACTCACATCTATTCCATCTGACTGCTCGCCGCACCACACACTCATGCATATGGACACGAAAATCACGACCAGAACGAGGCCTGCTTTATGGAAACACGATGAGGGGAAACACAATTGATTCATCGAATATTGTAATTGTAGAGCTGTGCAGTAAGACCACGCAGTTCAAGTCAGAATTATTCACCATCCCATGAGTTTCTTTTCCAAATATCGCCCAAATGTTTTATTTCAGCTAGGACAAAAGCAGTTTTTAATTGTTTTAGATCAATTTTAAGGTCAATATCATTAGCCCTTTTTAGCAATATTAGTTTTGGATTGTCTCCAGAACAAACCATTGTTATACAATGACTTGCCTAATAACCCTAACTTTACCCTAATTACCCTAGTGAAGCCTTTACATGCTACTTTAAGCTGAATACTAGTGTCTTGAAGAATATCTAGTCTAATATTATGTCCTTTCTAAACAAAGCTATAACAAAATATATATATATACATAGAACTAGGGCTGCTCGATTATGGGAAAAATTATAATCACGATTATTTTGGTCATAATTGTAATCACGATTATTCAAAACGATTATCAGTTGAAGTCAAAATTATTCATCCTCCTGTGAATTTATTTTTATTTATAAATATTTCCCAAATGATGTTTAACAGAGGTTTTTTTTTCAGTATTTCCTATAAAAACAATTTTCTTCTGGAGAAAGGCTTATTTGTTTTATTTTAGCTAGAATAAAAGCAGGTTTGAATATTTTGAAATCTATTTTAATAGCTTGATATTATTAGCCCCTTTAGGCAATATATATGTTTTATTGTCCGCAGAAGAAACTACTGATATACAATGACTGGTCTATTTACCCTAATTAAGCCTTTGAATGTAACTTTAAGCTGAATACTAGTATCTTGAAAAACATCTAGTAAAATATAATGTGCTGTCATCATAGCAAAGATAAAAGAAATCAGTTATTAGAAAAGAGTTATTAAATCTGTAATGTTTAAACTGCTTTAAGCATCTTCACTGTATTTTTGATTTTATTATTGATTAATGATAAAAACAGTCGGCAGCAGCAGGAATATCGCACGCTGTCACTTTAAGAATAGTGCGGCTCTGATATGGTTTCTCTTTCTCGTGTCTTTTGATTCTCAACTTGTTTGTTTATTACACAAATGAGGGTTAATATGAATAATCACTAAACACCGCGCTCTGACACAAACGTGCATGTATTTGACCATTAAAGCGCTCACATTAAGATCGCGTTGTTAGATGTGCGGCGCGCACGCAAACACACACACGCTACCTGTCCGAGGCTAAGCACGGCGCGCACACACACAACAGCACCTGCTCTTTTGCGCTTTTAAAAATATGAATGATGCGCATCCCGTGCTGCTAATGTTACATTACAGCTCATGCTTTTAGTCATTTTCACGTGGAACTCAGCTTTGCAGAGGCAAAGAGTTTTCACACGTGTATAACTGGAAAGGGGGCGGTACGTGATGGAATAATCGTTTATCTCGATTAATGGCTTTTCATAATCGTTAAAAGTCAAAATCGAAATCGGATTTTCGATTAATTGCACAGCCCTACACAGGACTTTACATTTACACCTGCCAACCCGCCAAATGCGTGTAGATTTCGGCGGTGGCGGGTAAGACAGACACTCCCACTAGCCACTTTGGCTGGTTGAAAATAATTTTCCCAGATAATAATTCTTAAAAGCAGGGTTCGACAATAAGGATGGTCCAATATGCATGCACAGGCGATCGAGAAGCAACACGACTGACAAAAATAATTGCGTTCGCAACTTCGCGCGAGCAAAGCAGGTGAATACTGGATGAGAGGATAATCACTCGCGCTAACAGCTGAGGTGATGCGCGTGACTGTTTATAACGCGTGCGCGCTCCCGTTTCCTTTTGTGAAGCAACTGTGTCTAGAAACACAACTGATGCGATCGATTCTCTTTCAAATAGACTGAACAAAAAGGGAGGAACATGCACCTACAGTCCTGCTCTCAAGAGTTCTAGAGTTGACTTATTGTAAGCAGCGCCAGTTGCTTTCGGTTTTACCATTCTTTGAATAGATCATTTAGGCGTCTATCATTAACCATGCGTGTGTGATCATCCTTTCATTAATACACAGTATGTTTTTACCTACGTTCTTTTGCATTAATATGGTTTAATTATCATTTTTTTACAATAACGTTGCTTTAATGGGAGAATAACTCCCCATTTATGTGTAGTTAACTGGTGACCTTTAGCCAGGACACATGACTGTGCATATGTTTTGTTAAATAAAAAGTTTAGTATTCAGCTATATTTTGCATGTTTTCACACTTTTAAAATTTGTGGCTAAGAAATAATGAACTGTTTATTTATGGTGTGGTCAGAGATAAATTGGTAAATCCTTCATTTTGGGCTCTGAAAATTATAAAACTAATTGTAATATATGAAACCCTGACCCATTAGCTCATGATTATTGAGCGAGCTCATATACGACACACAAAAAGTGAAATGAATGAGGAGGCATGTAGAGATAACGCAAACTCTAAATCAAATAATTTTAGCATGTCAAAGTCATATTTATGCGCATAAAATATATTTTCCCAACAACAAAATTGCGGCTAGTGAAAATGTCGAGTGGCTAGTAATGTTGGAAAACTACTAGCCACAGTGGCTGGTGGTCAAAAAAGTTAATGTTAAGCCCTGTATATATATATATATATATATATATATATATATATATATATATATATATATATATATATATATATATGAAAAGAAAAGTTGGCATTTCTGTGTGGAGTTTGCATGTTCTCCCTGTGTTGGCGTGGGTTTCCTCCAGGTGCTTCGGTTTCCCACACAGTCCAAACTCATGAGCTATAGGGGAATTGGTGAACTAAATTGTCCGTAGTGTATGAGTGTGAATGCAAGACTGTACTGGTGTTTCCCCGTGGTGGGTTGCAGCTGGAAGGGCATCTACTGCATAACCTGGATGAGTTGGTGGTTCATTCCACAGTGGTGACCCCAGATTAATAAAGGGACGAAGCCGAAAATAAAATGAATGAATGAGTAATAAATACAAGGTAAAATACATATAAAATAAAATACTTGTACTGTCTCTCTATTTAAATTCTGCTGCATTGTTTAATTTAAAAAAAAAAAATTAAGTATGATTTACAAAAAAATAAAAAATAAACATATTGTATCTTATCTTCAATAACTGTATCCTAAATAACACAACAACCAATTTCCAAATCTGCTGGGGATAATGTTGTATAGTTGCGGCGCTAATTTCAATTGAGAAATTACCAAAATAAAAACAATTTATAAAGCGCAACAGATGAAGGATTTTATGCAAATTTAAAACATTTGTTCCTTTAAAAGTATCAAATTAACCAAAATAATCAACAACGCAAATATTACAATACATGTGACATAGTAAATACTGCTCCGCTGACGGCTGTCACTCGGAAATTTCCAGTCACATGCACATAGTAAAACTCAAACCAGGTTTATGGAGACATACGTCACTGAGACAACTAGTGATGGGGAGTCAGTGATGTCCCTGAAGCAACTAATCAGATCATGCTTAATTTCATTTTTGATTTTGTTTCAATATTTTTGTGTAGGATGCATTTAAGTGAGCTAATAAACATGTGAGCTAATCACTCTAATTCACTGCTTTTCAGGTCAGTCCGACACGCTATATTTGGTAAGACATAATAAGTACTTCATTTGTTTGTGATGTATTGCCATGATGCATCCTTTTTGTTTTGTGTTTCTAGTTAAAATAATAATAATATATGCTGAACAAAATTAACAGTTATCGTTCATTCATTCTATTTCTTTTCAGCTTAGTCCTTTAATTAATCTGGGATTGCCACAGGGGAATGAACCGCCAACTTCTCCAGCATACGTTTTACGCAGTGGATGCCCTTCCAGCTGCAACCCATCAATGGAAAACATGCAAACACACTCATTCACAGATACACAACGGACAATTTAGCCTACCCAATTCCCCTATAGTGCATGTGTTTGGACTTGTGGAGGAAACCCACACCAACACGGGGAGAACATGCAAACTCCACACAGAAACCAGCCATGAACAGTTATCTTGTTTACTTAAAAGAAAAATAAATGATGAAAGATTTTATTAAAAGACCAAAAGGGTTTTTTTGCATTTCTCATTTTAAAGGCACACCGAGTACACGTCATCAAAGATCTCTCTCTTTTAAATGGAAATGTTCTATAGGATGCTTCACAATATTCTACGCGTGTGTGTATACATGAGATTGGTCAAGTACAAGAGACAAAACTGATGAATAATGATGAATAGTCGAACAAAAACTGAAGATCACAGAGCAAAAATGTGTACATAAATATGTTGAAGTTTTAATTAAAAATTAATAAACAAGGAAAATCAAGAGAAACTTATACATAAACAGTTGAAGTCAAAGTTATTAGCCCCTTTGAATTATTCTCCCCCCCCCCCTGTTTATTTTTTTTCCCCAATTTCTGTTTAACGGAGAGCAGATTTATTCAACACATTTCTAATCATAATAGTTTTAATAACTCATCTCTAATAACTGATTTATTTTATCTTTGCCATGATGACAGTAAATAATATTAGACTAGATATTCTTCAAGACACTTCTATACAGCTTAAAGTGACATTTAAAGACTTAGCTAGGTTAATTAGGTTAGGCAGGTTAAGGTAATTAGGCAAGTTATTGTATAAAGATAGTTTCTTCTGTAGACTATTGAAAAAATAGCTTAAAGGGGGCTAATAATATTGTCCTTAAATGTGTTTTAAAAAATTAAAAACTGCTTTCATTCTAGCCGAAGTTAAACAAATAAGATCTTCTCCAGAAGAAAAAATATTATCAGACATACTGTGAACATTTCCTTACTCTGGTAAACATCATTTGGGAAATATTTAAAAAAGAAAAGAAAATTCAAAGGGGGGTGAATAATTCTGACTTCAACTATAATTTATTTGAAATTAAGCAAGAACAATTGCAATAACTCACGCGAGTTTAAATGCATTATCTGTATATTCCTAAATATGTTTGGTGACTAAAACCTCAATTCTACAGGAGATATTTAAATTGAAGACAATCAGACTAATGTAGAATAAAACTGAGGACCAGTGTTTTGTTTTAGTTTATGTTTTGTATTTTTTCCCTTTCTTATCATTTTTTTGTTTTATTTTTATGCTTATTATTCATTTTTATTAATTGTATCTCTCTATTATTATTTTACTTCTGTGAGTATAGGGTGTATGCCGAGCTAGTGTTGTTCCCATACTGATACACTTCCGGTGACCTGTTATTGTGAGTTTTTTTCCATTTTATACGGTTCCTTTTACAGCATCGATGTTGTAATGTAATTAAAATACACTCAGCTAAATAGACTTTGGCATTCATTTAGTTGCTCAAGCGTAAAACGAGACAAAAATCCGTTTGCTCGCACGCGCCCGTCAGAATCTGCAGGCTAGCGCAGAAGCTCCATTGAATATACTGGGGTAAAGTAAATGCTCATATTATAAAGACATGGCGGGAAAAAATGTAATGTAATGCAGTGCTTCTTGTATGATCAGAGACCCACTTTATCACTCAGCCAGTGGAGATCGCTCATTTTTAAAGAAAACAGACCTTAAATGCGCCGGTTTTTGCATTGGCATACTGTTCACCGGAAGCACCTAACCCAGGTTACTGGCAAACTAAAAGTCCTGTTAGCATGCTTCGGCATATACCCTATTGTTTGTATTTTGTATCTTGCATAGTCAGATGTTATGTACAATTGAAGTCAGAATTATTTGCCCCCCCTGAATTTTTTTTTCGTTTTTAAATATTTCGCAATTGATGTTTAACAGAGCAAAGAGATTTTTACAGTATGTCTGATAATATTTTTCCTTCTGGAGAAAGTCTTTCGTGTTTTATTTCTACTAGAATAAAAGCAGTTTTTAATTTTTTTAAACACCATTTTAAGGTCAATATTATTAGCCTCTTTAAGCTATATATTTTTTCTTGATAGTCTACAGAACAAACCATCATTATACAATAACTTGCCTATTTACCCTAACCTGCCTAGTTAACCTAATTATCCTATTTAAGCCTTTAAATGTCACTTTAAGCTGTATAGAAGTGTCTTGAAGAATATCTAGTCTAATATTATTTACTGTCATCATGCCAAGGATAAAATAAATCAGTTATTAGAGATGAGTTATTAAAACTATTATGATTACAAATGTGCTGAAGAAATATGCTCTCGGTTAAACAGAAATTGGGGAAAAAATAAACAGGGGGTCTAATAATTCTGACTTCAACTGTATATTTGTTGGACCAAATTTGTAAGTCTCTGTGTTTTAATGGTTAAAAAAACAATAAAGAAAACTATAATGTATAATATTAGGACTTGAGCTGTGCATTGATGGATTTGCTCTTCAATGTTTAGACTTCTAACAGTGATATTTAAACCACACTAAACTGAACTTGAGTGCACCGACACGGTTTCAATTCACTAGCACTTCTATGATAAGCTGCTTTGACAATCCACATTGTAAAAGCGCTACAAAAATAAACATGCAATGAATTGAATATAATACATATCGTCTATATTTACTGAGAAATGGCTAAAAATATTCCTTTTGAAAAGGAGGTTCTCATTTACGCTGAGCACTTTATTAAATGACAAGCACAGAAGCGAAAGAATCCGCCAACCATCATCAGCCCTGCGTCCTGGACTTCACATCTTGACACTTTTATTGAGGCGAAATAGCCAAGCAAGAATTGCAGCTCCGACTATTCCTGTCTGCAGCGGCTAAACAGTATTTTCCTCTCTCCTTTTCCCTCACAATGATTAGTGTTAGGGCTGACAGAGTGCAGCAGTCCTGCCCTGCCCCGGCCAGAACAGTAGTCTGGAATACTGAGAGCTTTCTTTTTTTTTTTTTTTTCCAGCAACCTCAAAAAGCAGCCAATCACAGCGCTCTAGCCCCAGGGCTGGCCTCAACCAGCCAATCAGAGCAGAGTCAGCGTGTCACCTGACAGAAAGTGCCCCTGTCTATCACGCCAGTCATATATAGCTCATTCCAGCAGCCTGAGACGAGGCTGTGAGTGCGTGTGTGTGTGTGTGTGGGACCGGCTGAGGACTCAGTGTACCCACAGTTTTGCTTTGAGACCGACTGCATGTGTGCACTTCACAAGTGTGTGAAAAGAATTGTATGGAGAGAACAAATATATATATATGTATATATATAAAAGACTGGAAGTTAACTCATTTTGGCGTTCAAGAATGACTGGAGGCTACTTTTTTGTTGTTGTTGTTGTAATTCTGAAAGCTCAGCGTGACGTCCGGTGTGCGTACAGCACAGGTGAGTACTTTTAATTTGACATTCACTCTTACTTGATCTCATTTCAGTCTCTTTTGTTGTTGCCGAAAAAAAAAAAAGAAGTGGTTTGGAGTGTGACGCGGCGGTGGCGCCGGAGTTCATTCAGTGCATTCCGCCGTTATGTTTGCTTTTCTGTTCTCCGAGTCCTGAATGAGGGCTTCTCGCACATCCAGACACAACTATTATCATCCCCTCTTAGATCCACTCGGTTTGTGAATGAGCCGGGTTGCCAGGTTTACATCAGCCTCGTCCGAGTTGGAGAGTTTGCAGGACGCCTCACGTGCAAAAGGGTGCGTTCACGCAAGTGTCGGTGGGGGTTAAAAAAGGCAGACAGCGAGACAAAAGCGTCAAACCCCCTCCAGACAGACTAGGTCATGCTTCATCCAGACCCGGAGCGGTGCGGGGTCAGCCGGGTGCTGGGTCAGAGAGACAGAAAGATGGGGCCCCTAAGGGTTAGAGGTTGCCAGACTCTTGCTCTCCAAATATGAAGGAGTTTTCTGTGTGCTTGATGCGACGCGAGTCTCACCGCTGAAGATTTCAGCCATAAGAGGTGCACGGAGTTCACTTCAGCAGTTAAAACTAGCGTCTGTAATTACCACAGGCAGTCTGTGGTTAAAAATGCTTGATTTTTTCGCCTTGTTTCTTGGCCAGATATCTCAGAATGCTTAAAATTAAGACGTTTTTTACATTGACAAGCATAATATGTTGTCGTGTTTTCACAAATGTGTCAAGATTAAGTGAGTTTTGTCTTTAAAGCAAGCTAAATAATCTAAATGTGCATAGCTGGATAATAATAATATGATTTTGCTGGCCACATTAGCAGATTGTTTTGCTTGTTTGCAGTTAAAACTAGAATTACCAGATTCTTTATGTCTTGTTTCTATTCTGAATATCTTAAAAATGCTTAAATCAAGAAGCTTTTGTCTGGTTTAAGATGTCAAAATAAAGTGAGTTTTGTGTTAAACAAGTGAAATAATCTGCCAAATGTGGATAGCTGGATAATCTTGCCTCAAAAAGAATAATAATGTTATTTTGCTTGCCACACTAGCAGATTATTTTGCTTGTTTACTGTTAAAACTAGAATTACCACAGATGTTTTGTTGTTTCTTTTCTGAATATCTAAAAATATAAAAATCAAGTCTTGTTTAAGATGTCAAAAGCAAGTGAGATTTGTCCTTAAAGCAAGCTAAATAATCTAAATGTGCATAGCTGGATGATAATAATAATAATAATATGATTTTGCTGGCCACATTAGCAGATTATTTAGCTTGTTTACTGTTAAAACTAGAATTACCACACGGTTTTGGTCTGGTTTCTATTCTGAATATCTTAAAAATGCTTCAATCAAGAAGCTTTTGTCTGGTTTAAGATGTCAAAATAAAGTGAGTTTTGTGTTAAACAAGCTAAATAATCTGCCAAATGTGAATAGCTGGATAATCTCGCCTCAAAAAACAAAAATAATATTATTTTGCTGGCCAAATTAACAGATTATTTTACTTGTTTACTGTTAAAACTAGATTTACCACAGGTTTTTGGTCTAGATTCTACTCTAAATATCTGAAAAATGCTTAAATCAAGGAGTTTTTTCATTGACAAGCATTATATGTTGTCTTGTTTTCACAAATGTGTCACAATTAAGTGAGTTCTGCCCTTACAACAAGCTAGATAATCTGCCAAATGTGGATAGCTGGATAATCTCACATCAAAAAGAATAATAATATTGTTTTGCTGGACACACTAGCAGATTATTTAGCTTGTTTACTGTTAAAACTAGAATTACCACAGGGTTTTGGTCTAGTTTCTATTCTGAATATTTAAGAATGCTCAAATCAGAAAGCGTTTGTCTGGTTTAAGATGTCAAAATGAAGTGAGTTTTGCATAAACAAGCTAAATAATCTGCCAAATGTGGATAGCTGGATAATCTCACGCTAAAAAGACAAATAATATTATTTTGCTGGCCACACTAGCAGATTATTTAGCTTGTTTTAATGAACTAATTTTGACTCATTTCTTGAAAACAACACAGCATTTAGAGCCTAGCCAGAAAATACTTCTTGATTTAAAACTTTTTAGATATTTGGTCTAGAAAGGAGGACACATTTTTGCAGTGTGTGTTTTTTCTTTGTGCATGCATGCATGTGTATGTGTGTGTGTGTGTGTGTGTGTGTGGGTGGGGGTCACTAGGGTTGGAATGTATTGAGTGACAGCGTACGCCGTCTACCTATTTTTTTTTTCTCTCTTTTACACAATGCTTTTGTCCAAAGGTCTTAATCCATACAGACTCAGTCAAGAGGGCGCATTACACAGTCCTGGAAACATCACCAACAACTTGAACGTGCCTCAAAGTATCTCTTCATAATCAAAGTGTGATTGGAATCTTCAGAGGAACCCGTCTGACGCAATAAAACGTGTTTATGTCCAAGAATGTCCTGCTCAGGATACAGACAGTGTGTTTATGGCAGACGCTTTGAATTACCCAACATGTAGAGTCTTGTAGCAATACAGGCGGGAACACAAACACACACATACACACGCAACCTTTCCCCCCACCTTCACACACTCACATCCAGACTGTTAGACTGATCCCGTCAAAGATCATATCAGCGCTTGACATTCATTCCCCCCTTTGAATTAAGAAGAGTCTCATGCTTGACGACAAAAAACGTCTCAGTCTCCAGCCAATACAAAGCTCACGCACACACATACACATACACACTCTGTGCGAGATTATCAGACAGCTCTGGGTCTGGGGGATGGGGCGTCGGGGCGGGAGAGTGTGGGACAGGATATGGGAGTCTTTGATGCGACTGCGAGGCGGAGGGGAAAAGTGCCCTAATCGAGCCGCAGACCCCGAGCAACTCGCTGTAAAACCCCATAAACAACATCAGAACTGCTGCTGCACAACATGCCTTTTCATTTCCCGCTTCTCCATCAAACACACCGGGATAATCCCCGTTTCTCCAGACTCAAAACGAGGTGGAATCTCGATCATGAGGTTTTTGTCGCATAAAACAATCACGTTTTGCTTTATTCTTATCTTATTTTTTACGTTAAACGTAATGAAATAGTGTAAGTTGAAACTATTTGCTCTCCTGTGAAATGTTTATATAAAATATTATATTAAAATATTCCCCCAGTTCAGTTTAACAGGGATTTTTTTTTGGCAGTTTTGATGCCAGTAAATATTTTTGTTGTTATTTTGTAAGACACTAGGTTTGTAAGACACTAGGTAAGACAAGGTTAATTAGGTTCATAAGGCAAGCCATTGGACAACAGTGGTTTATTTTGTACAATATTTCTAAAAGTATTAAAATATTGAAAAATATAAATATTTTAAACTTTTTTCACTCAAAAAATTATAATAATATTTTCAGAAGAAAAAAAAAAAGATTCATTTTCTATATATCACCTGGAAAAAAAGGTGAATAATTTTTTCTTAAACTGTATATAAAGTGGAAAAAATATTTACTTTTATATTATTTTATTTATTTTTAAAATAAATTTATTTAATTAATTTTATTTATTATTAATTAAATATTTTATTTATATTTATTTATTTATTTAATTAACTATTTCCCAGACATTGGTTGCAGCTGGAAGGGCATCCGCTGTGTAAAACATATGCTGGAGAAGTTGGCGGTTCATTCCGCTGAGGAAACCTCAGATTAATAAAGGCACAAAGCCGAAAAGAAAATGGATAAATGAATGAATTTAATTGATAATTTTAATTATTTTTATTTAAAATATTTACATTTATCTAATAAATCCATTATATTCATTTACTTTTATTTATTTAAATTTAAGTACTAATATTTAATTTTATTTATTTATATTTATTTATTTAATTCATTTTATTTATATATATTTTTTCATTTATATATTTGTTATTTTTATATTTACTTTTATTTATATTTTATTTAATAAATTTCTCATTTAATTTATTAATTTAATTTATTTATTTTTCATTTATTTTATTTATTTATATTTAATTTTATTTATTTATTTAATTGATTTATATTAAGTTTATTTTTTTATTTATTGATTGAATTGTATTTATTTATTTCAATTGATTCAATTTATTTAATTTTATTTATTTATTTATTTATTTATTTACAAATTTATTATTTTTACATTATTTATTTATTTAAAGCAGCAAAAATGCGACAAAGCCACAGCTTAAAATCTTATCAAAGTAAAACAAATCAATGACTGCCTGTCTGAATGTGTCAAAAGGTGATACCAAACATGATGGAGCTGCCTGCCTCGTAATTCTCAACACTAAAAATGCTAGTTCCACACACCTCCCAACACAAAGATTCAGTCAACTTAAATGCTTCCCAAATGTAAGTAGATTGAACATGAAACAAATAAGTTGATCCAAAAAAAATCAAGAATTGTGTTGATTCAGCTTATCTTCAGTAGTTTGAACAAGCAGCAACAATCTTTTTTGAGGGCACTGTCAAAATCCTGGGATCCACTCAATTCCTTCATGTTATCCCAACACAAATGGATCAAGTTAACTTCAATTTACACATTTAAACAAACTGAACATAAAACAATGAAGTTGTCCCAAAAGAAAATGCAAGAATTAAGTTGATTCAGCTCATCTTAAATAGGTAGTTTGAAAAAGCAGCAGCAATCTTCGTTTTTTTAATGTGTATGCAGGAAAAACCCCACTAATCCACCGGCGGGAATCCTGCCCCCCCTAACCCTGCTCTGATTACGCACACAGACAGGTCAGACTATTGTGATTCAGCCGGACCTGCAGATTACGGCACGCAGATGTGGGTTTAGGAGGACAACGGTTGCACCACACATCTGTTCAGCGGCTCGCTCCCAATGACAAAAACAAGTGTGTACAGAAACGACACGCTGTAAATGAGCGGCAGAAGTTGTGTCACCCTTTCAAGTGTCGCGTCGTTACGTCTAACTGGAGGCGACGTTACGAGTCCGGCATCATCTGCGCACTGTTTAAGGTGTAAGACGTACAATCCTCCAGCACTTTATGGTCTTTTCATGGACACTACACAAGTGTGTGAAGTCGTAAAGGAGTACATTTTTATTCTAGCAGGAGCAGAGGTTAGGGGTAAGAAGATAAGAGTGGGTTGCCATCTTATGATTGCGTGCTAAATAAATAAATAAATAAATAAATACATGGCGTGCTGTCCCCGTAGCATCTCAGCTGGAATGAATCAAAGAGACAAAGAAGCTTGAGTTGAGAAATCTAAACAAACCGATCTTATCACTTCGAGACGAGTAGGTTGAAAACTCGTATGACCTTGTTTTTTTATATTGAAGAATGTCTTGCATTGTACGGTCCAGTCTTCTGAGGTTATCCATCTCTTTGCTTTTACAGTTTCTCAGGACATAACGTGAATCAGCTTTTATCCCAAAAATGAAACTCTGTCATCATTTACTCAACCTTTACTTGTTCCAAACTTTTATAAGTTTACAAAACTTTACAAAAGAAAACAGTTTAAAAAAAAAAAAGCTGAAAACCGGTAACCATTGACTTCCATAGTATTTGTTTTTACATCAATAGAAGTCAGTGGTTACAGCATTAGTCCAACATTCTCCAGAAAATCTTCCTTTGTGTTTAACAGAACAAAATAATTCATACAAAAAGTAGATCTTTTGAAAAATGTTGTAAACCAGTAACCATTGGGTCCCATAATATTTGTTTTTCCTAGTATGGATGTCAATGGTTACAGGTTTCCAACATTCTTCAACATATCTTCTTTTTATGTTCAACAGAACAAAATAGCTCACATTAAAAAAAGAGATTTTGGAAAATGTTGGAAACCGGTAACCATTGACTTTCATAGTATTCGTTTTCCTATTATGAATGTCAATGGTTTCCGGTTTCCAACAGTCTTCAAAATATCTTCTTTTGTGTTCAAGAGAGCAAAATATTTCACATAATAAGATATTTTGAAAAATGTTGGAAACCGGTAACCATTGGCTCCCATAGTATTTGTTTTCCTACTATGGAAATCAATGGTTATAGGTTTCCAACTTTCTTCAAAATATATGTTGGAAACCGGTAACCATTGGCTTACATAATATTAGTTTCTCCTACTATGGATGACAAAGATTACAGGTTTCCAACATTCTTCAGAATATCTGCTTTTGTGTACAACATAACAAAAAACTTACACAAAAGAAGATATTTTTAAAAATGTTGTAAACTGGTAACCAGTGGCTCCTATAGTATTTGTTTTTCCTGTAATGAAAGTTTATGATTACCAGCTTCCAACATTCTTCAAAATATGTTTTATTGTGTTTAACAGAACAAAATAATTTACACAAAAGAAGACATTTTGAAAAATGTTGGAAACCAGTAACCATTGATTTCCATAGTATTTGTTTTCCTACTATGGAAGTCAATTGTTACAGGTTTTCAACATTACCAAGTGGAATAAAGAAACTCAAACCACTTGAGGACGAGTAAATAATGAGAAAATAATTTTGAAGTGAACTATCCTTTTACGTTTATTTTTTGTCTAGCTTTAATAGAATAAGCAAACAAATTAATTTTAAGAAGAGCTTTTGTGGAAAAATTGGGTTAAAACTTGCACCTAAATTAGTTTTTATTGTTTGTGTTTGCATCAATTCGATCCAATCAGCATCTAAAAGATGAGTGAAAGATGAAGGCAACAAATACGAAAAAATACTATGGAAGTCAATGGTTACCGGTTTACAACATTTTTCACTTTTGTGTGAATTTTTTTTTTTTTTGTTCTGTTGATGACAAAAGAAAATATTTTGAAAATGTTGCAAACCTGAAGTCATTAACATCCATAGGAGCAAAAACAAACACTAACCAAGTCAATGGTTAGCGGTTTACAACATTTTTCAAAATATCTTTTTCTGTATCACTTTTTTGGTTCTGTTAAACACACACACACACACACACACACACACATACATATAATTATTTTTTTAAATTTAAGTCCGGTAACCATAGACTTTCACAGTATTCCTTTTAGTGACTTGAATTGGTTTGGAACAAGTCAAGGGTGAGTAAACTTTCTATCTGAACTTTCCCTTTAACATTTTTTTTATTGTTTGTGTGCATCACATAAACCCACATATAAGAGCCAAGTGAAAGACACAGAGAACAAATATGGACGTCAATGGTTACCCGTTTACAAAATATTTTTAAAAAAATCTTTTGTGTGAAGTTTTTTTTTTTTTTTTTTTGCATGTGTGAAGATATTTTGAAAAATGTTGTAAACTGGTAACCAATGGCTTTTGTAGTATTTTTTTTTCCTATAATGGATGACAATGGTTACCGGCTTCCAACATTCTTCAAAATATCTTTTTTGTGTTCAACAGAACAAAATAATTCACACAACAGAAGACATTTTGAAAAATGTTGGAAACCAGTAACCATTGATTTACATAGAATTTGTTTTTCCTACTACGGATGTCAATGGTTACAGGTTCACAACATTTTTCAAATTATCTTCTTTTTTGTGATTTTTTTTTATTTTTTATTTTTTATTTATTTATTTTTTTTTGCGTGTGTGAAAATATTTAGAAAAATGTTGTAAACTGGGAACCATTAACTTCCATAGTGGGAAAAATACATACTATGGAAGTCAATGGTTACAACTTTATAACATTTTTCTAAATATCTTCTTTTGTGTTCAACAGAACAAAAAAAGTCTGTTGATCACAAAAAACGTTCTTTTGAAAAACGCTTTAAATCGGTAATCATTGACTTCCATATTTTTGGTTTTTCTTACTATGGATGTCAATAGTTACCGGTGTATGAAATTTAAAAAAAAATCTTCTTTTGTGTTCAACAGAACAAACAAATTCCACACAAAACAAGATATTTTGAATAATGTTGTAAATCGGTAACCATTAACCCGCATAATTTAAGTTTTTCTACAATAAATGCCAATAGCTACAACATTCTTCAAAGTATCCACTTTTATATTCAACAACAACTCAAGATTGGTTTGAAAACAACTAAAGAGTGAGTAAATGAATGCTGAATATTAATTTCTGCATGAACTATCCCTTTAACAACATTAACGTTCAGTCAGAATTCATGCAAGAAAGCCTCACGAAAGGCCATAATTAATAATCCATTTCAATAAATGCAACGCGTCCACAAGTCTTTACTAATGAGGCACTCATAAAGTACTTAACATAAGCGTTTCCTGGTGGAAAGATGCTGAAACCTTGACTGCAGCTTGATCTTTAAGAAATCGGGATACTTCTCTATTCACTTTCAAGGAGCGACTGGAGCTCGGTGGATTAGAGCTAGTGAGCGAGCGGCTTGACAAGCCCTCGGAAAGCATTAACCGCAGTGCCACAGCTCCCACTTTTTTCTTTTGTGTGTGTTAAGAGTATTATAATACACACTTCTCTTCTCACGCTGCCATCTTCACTCCACTGTTTCATCTTTCTCAACCGCACACTTTTCATTCCTTCTGAGAGCGTCTGCGCTTATCTGCTGCTGAGGATGCATTCCTCATCAACTCAATCCCTGTGTTCGCTTATTTATTCACTTACTCATTTATATGTGGATTAGATCTACTTCTAACAACAACAAAAACGTGTAGGTGCAATTTCTGACCCAAGCAAAGGTGGAGTGAACTCAATATCTGGCTGAATTTAAACTTGAATTTGAAAATGTTGTAAACCGGTAACCATTGACTCGCATGGGATTCTTTTTCCTACTTTGAACTATATGAACCGGTTCACATATATATAATAACTATAACTATGGTTACCGGTTCACAACATTTTTTAAAATATCTTCTTTTGTATTCAACAGATTTTGTTTTGTTTTGAGTAATAAAGAAGATATTTTGAAAAATGTTGTGATCCTGTAACCATTGACTTCCATGGGATTTTTTCCCCTAAAATGAATGTAAATAGTTACAGGTTTACAACATTTCTCAAAATATCTTCTTTTGTGTTTAACAAATTTTGTTTTGTTGAGTAAAAAAGAAGATATTTTGAAAAATGTTGTAATCTAGTAACCATTGACTTCCGTAGAAATTGCTTCCCGTGTCTTTCACTCATCCCTTATATGTGGATTGGATCTAATTCGAGCAATATAAAATAAAATGCACATTTGACCCAAGCAAAAAGTAGAGCGAACTCAATATTTGGCCGAATTTAAATTTAAAAATGCTGTAAACTGATAACCATTGACTTCCATGGGATTTTTTCCCTACTATAGATGTCAATGGTTACAGGTTCACAACATTTTTCAAAATATCTTCTTTTGCGTTCAACAGATTTTATGTTTTGTTAAGTAAAAAAGAAGATATTTTGAAAAATGTTGTAAACCGGTAACCATTGACTTCCATGTATTTTTTTTCCTACAATGCATGTCAATAGTTACAGGTTTATAACATTTTTCAAAATATCTTCTTTTGTGTTCAATAGATTTTGTTGAGTAAAAAAGAAGCTATTTTGAAAAATGTTGTAAACTGGTAACCATTGACTTCCATAGAAATTGTTTCCCGTGTCTTTCACTTGTCTTTTATACGTGGATTGGATCTACTTCCATTAAAATAAAATAAAATATTCGTACATATTTAAACCAAGCACAAAATGGCACGAACTTAATATTTGGCTGAATTTAAATTTGAAAATGCTGTAAACCGGTAACCATTGACTTCCATGGGATTTTTTTTTTATACTATGAATGTCAGTGGTTACAGGTTTACAACATTTTTCAAAATATCTCCTTTTGTGAGATAAAAGATTTCAACAGATTTTGTTTTGTTGAGTACAAAAGAAGATATTTTTAAAAATGTTGTGGTAACCACTGACATCAATAGTATTGGCTTTTTTCTACTATGGAAGTCGATGGTTACCAGTTACAACAAACATTTTTAAATATTTTTAAAATATCTTCTTTTGTGTTCAACAGAACAAGAAATTTAAATCCACACAAAAGAAGATATTTTGACATGACATAAACCGGTAACCGTTGACTTCCATAGTATTCCACTTAGTGACTCAAATCGGAGTCATTTGTTCAACGCTGAATGTTCTGGGTGAACTTTCCCTTCAGCGGTGATGTGAAAACAGAGTTACTCGCTCAACAAAGAGAAACATCCACATTTAGTAATCGTAATTGCCCCACAGCTTGAGCGTATCAATTTTACTCTCAACCACGGGCGCATTAGTGAGACACGCATGTGTGTGTGTGTGTGTGTGTGTGTGTGGGGCGATAAAGAGCAATCGGACGCGAGTGATGGAGATTAGCTTCAGTTTGAAGCAAACACTGTGGCAGCGTGGCGTCTACGGGACAGATTAATACCGGATTAAACATCCAAATCAAGTGTGTGTGTGTGTGTGTGTGTGTGTGTGTGTGTGTGTGTGTGTGTGTGTGTGTGTGTGTGTGTGTTTAAGCTTTTATTTGGCTCCATGCATCTTTGGGCAAACACTAATTTAACAGCATATCACCTCATCAAGGTTACTTCACGCTTTATTAAGCTGATGTGTACAAATAATTGGAGTTTCGGTGGTTTTATAACACACTCCCTCATCGCATTCAGATATTTGCATACAATTTTCACACTTTTCAGCATTCCCTGAAAGAAATATCTCCTTTAAGCACATTTCGGTTTTGTATATGACAATGAACGCATAATTCTGCATGCAAAAAAAATCAAAACAAAAAGCAAAAACTATGGAAAGTCAGACGGATCATGGTTAATGTGTGAATTACTGTTTCCATCTGCCTATTTTAGAAATATCACATAATGGAAATGCTAAGATGTGCAAAAATTGTGAATATAAATCAATTAAATTAATTAATTAATTATTATTAAATTAATAAATAAACATTTTCCTTAATAATCTGCCAATGGGATGAGAGAAATAATCTAGTTTCTCCTTTTGACATTATTTTTCTTACCCCTGTAGCAGATTATTCAGCTCGTTTTAAGGGAAAAACTGACTTAATTTGGGCTTATTATTATTTAAAACAAGACTATATATGTTACTTGTCTAGAAAAGGCTTCCTTATTTAAGACTATTTAGATATTAGGACTAAAAACAAGATGAATAAGGTAAGAACAGCATTTATACTGAGGGTAATATTTAGACTCAGAAGTACAGTCTCTTGCTTGGCGCATCCTTCAGATCAGACAGATCTCGTTCAATGTGTAAATTACTGTCTCCATCAGCCTATTTTAAGCCTATTTTGGAAATACCACATAAAAAAGGCTTCATGAAAATGCTAAGATGCACATAATTTAAGAAAATAAATATATAAATTAAATAAATAAACTTTTGAGATTAGATTTTTTTTTTTACCCCTATTGCAGATTATTTGGCTCATTTTAAGGAAAAACTCACTTAATTTGGGCATATTATTTCTGAAAACAAGACACTATGTGTTACTCGTTTAGAAAAAGCTTCTTGATTTAACAATATTTAGATATTTGGACTAAAAACAAGACAAATAAAGTAAGAAAAGCATTAATACTGAGGGTCAAATTTAAGTACATCAGTACAGTCTCTTGTTTGGTGCATCCTTCATTCCTACTTCCATGTGGTTTATTTGGAAATTTACTCTTTCCATCGACCTATTTTTTATAACATTTTTATTGTTTTTAGCATAAGAAAATAAACAATAACATAAACAGAACAAAAAAAGAGACAGAAAGTAAAGGGTACAAAGGTGTTTCAAAATACACAAATAGTCGGACACAACATAATACAATATCATCCAGAAAGCATAAGGAAATAATTAGAATTAAATATAAAACAATAATAATTTACAGAGAAATGTGTAGGCTCCACAACTCAACTTATGCCAAACCAATCCCACCTATAAAGAGTTACAAGCCAGCATTACTGAAATAAAACATAACTGAATTCCAGATTTTAAAAGATGTGTTTAGTTCGTCTGCCATCCCGTATCGCATTTCTTCCATGGTCAACACAGAACTCCTAATCCAAGTTTCAAAGACAGACACATAATCTGACTTTAAATTCTGTCAAATTATATTCTTTGCTAAAATCACACACAAAAATACTGCCTGCGATATCTAGCTCCTATTTCTGGTGACAGATCAATCCTGGATACTTCAGATATGAAATTAAAAATGCTCTGCCAAAATCAACTAATTTTATTGCATGACCAGAGTGAGTGAGCCAGTGTACCTTCAGAGCTTTTGTTGCACAATAAGGAAACATTTGGGAAAATCTTTTGTAATTTTACTTTTGAATAATGAAGTCTGTGGATAACTTTGAATTGAATCAGCACCTGCCTATTTTTAAGCATATTTTGGCAACATCACATTAATGGAAATGCTAAGATGTGCAAAAATTTTGAAAATGTGCATGAAAAAAAAAGTGAGTTGGATAAACAAAGAAAAACATGCATAAAAGTGCATCGCATTCATTGCGTTTAGTCTTCATTTACTAAGACGCAACTCATTTATTAGAGATTGTAAAAAACAAACAAAAAAACAACAACATTTCTCTGTTTAATATTTGCTCCATTTTATCCAAAAATGTCGATTTTGCTGCTCTCTTTGATTCATTGGATGAAAACTCTGCTTTATTCACAAATGTTTTAACCAGTTAAGCTTTGGGGCTATTTGGGGTAATTCCACCTGAATTTGGCCTTCCGATTTAAAAAGCTTCTAATGAATAATCAATAATCTCCCTTGTATGTTTACAAAATACGAGTTTATACTTTATGATTCATTCGAAGACTGTTGGACATGTGATTGTAAATCAATAAAAATAATGATTGATCCTTAATATTGGGAATGAGAGCTTTAATTTGATGTAATACTTGCCAATGTGTGTCTAATATTAGCGATGTGAAAGATTTGCATACTGAACAACGTACAGTATTTGAGATGTAAATAACTTCGTTACCGTACAACAAATATCAAAGTGATGTGTATGAGTTGGAAATAGACATTCTAAGCTTTGACCCAATAGGTGATATGGTGTTAATGATGCTGACAGACCTCTTAAACCTAGAGTTATTCTCCCGATGACATCATTTTGTCCCTGGTACCGGGCACGCAGAGTTTAACTGGTTCAGCGATATTCCAGTTTTGCGCATAAGTCTAAATTCACATCTGATGATACTAATGATACTAATGACTAATATATACTAATAACTAATGATACACTGTAAAAGATTATATGACAAAAAGTCATAAAGACATATAAAAAAAAAACATAATAAAAAGTCATTAACCGCATTTAAATAAGTTCATCAGATTTCAACGACATGTTTTTGGTTTTAACAAAAGGAGATATTTTGAAAAATGTCATAAACTGGTAACCACTGACATCCATAGTGGAAAAAACTTACTATGATGGTAAATGCGGTTTACAGCGGAATGAACCGCCAACTTATCCAGCCCATTTTTACGCACCGGATCAGCCACAACCCATCTCTGGGAAACATCCACACACACACTCATACACTACGGACAATTTAGCCTTCCCAATTCACCTGGGACTGTGGAGGAAACCGGAGCACCCGGAGGAAACCCACGCGGGGAGAACATGCAAACTCCACACAGAAACGCCAACTGAGCCGAGGATCAAACCAGCGACCTTCTTGTTGTGAGGCGACAGCATTACCTACTGCGCCACTGCCTCGCCCCTTTTGAGTTCATTAGATAAACTCATTCATTCTCCTTCGGTTTAGTCCCTTTAATCATCAGGGGTCACCACAGCGGAATGAACCGCCAACTATTCCAGCATATGTTTTCACGCCTTTCAAACGCAACCCAGCACTGGGAAACACCCACACACACTCATTCACACACATATACTACGGCCAATTTAGTTGATCAATTCCCATATGCGCATGTGTTTGGACTGTGAGGGAAACCGGAGCACCCAGAGGAAACCCACGCCAACATGGGAGAACATGCAAACTCCACACAGAAACGCCAACTGACCAGCTAAGACTCAAACAAGACCTTTTTGCTGTGAGTGCTGGAAGGGCATCCGCTGTGTGAAACATAAGCTGGAATAGTTGGTGGTTCATTCCACTGTGATGACCCCTGATAAATAAGCGACTAAGCCGAAAGAAAACGAATGAATGAATGAATTACTGAGGTTAATATTTAGGTGGAGATTGAGCACATCAACACAGTCTCCTGTTTAGTGGATTCATAATTTCAGAGACGCCGGTCTCTGTTTTGTTTTTACACTTGCGATAAATAGGACAATGTCCAAGTCCCTCTCTCTCCAGCAGAATGTTCAATTAAGTCATATTAAGCAGCAATAATAGTTGAAACAAGTGTACTTTGTTTAAACTAATATCATATCTCATTTCTGTTGTGTTTTGTATGGAGTCAGGCTGATTCTATGCTGAATTTTACTTTTTTTTTTGTCTTGTTTCTAGTCCAAATATCTTAAAGTTCTTAAATCAAGAAGCATTTTCTGGACAAGTAAGAAATAAATTCTTGTTTTTTTTTTTTTTTTAAATATGCCAAAATTAGGTTAGTTTTTTTATTAATAATCTGCCAATGGGGTGAGAAATAATCTTGTTTTTCCTTTTGACATTAGATTATTTTTCTTACTCCAGATTATTCAGCTCGTTTTAAGGAAAAACTCACTTAATTTGGGCATAATATTTCTGAAAACAAGACACTATGGGCCCTATCATACACCCGGCGCAGTGTGGCGCAAGGCGCGGTGCAGTAGTCTTTTGGTAGTTTCAGCTTGGCGCAAGAGTGGTTTTGAGGCGTTGCGCTACGCTGTTTAAATAGCAAATGCATTTGCGCTCATATGTGTGTCCATAGGCGTTCTGCTCTAAAAAGGAAGGTGTTCTGAGGCGGACCGCTGGCGCGTCGCTATTTTGAGAAACTATAATAGATTTTTCATTAGACCAAAACTAACACGGTCTAAACTCCAGCGCAGAGTTGCGCCTCGCTTACACACTGCTTAATACACACAAGAGAGCAATAGGCAAATATCTCTTCATATGAAAAAAACTAAATATTAGGGATTTATATAGGATATAATAAGAATAGATATAGAATATAAATATAAAGGATTAAAATATTACAAAACATATTATTTTCTAGCCTACATAAATATGAAAAATCACTGCTTTTATGTCTTCTTCATCTCGGGAGGCTTTTTCAGTTCATTCATAACAATCTGCTTTTGTATAATGTTATTATTATTAGCAGTATTATTTATTATATCCATATTTATATTTGTTTTATTAAAACCAAGCTTAGATTTGCCCACATGCAGGTTTTAGATCATTTGGGCGCAGCATGTGTTTTAGGATATAACTCAGGTTTTTGAGCACATTTTGTTATTATTGTTCATTTATTCGTTTGCTGGAGATTAGAACTGAATTTAGAAATAGTTTTGAAATGAATATTTGCGCTTAACAAACTAAATTAATTATTTATAGGCTAATTAATGTCTGTGTGTAAAGGTTTCCCTATCCAAGAGCGAAAGTGAAAGTAGATCATTTATCTCTCATTGTCACGCAGTAGATGCTCTGTTTAACTGTGTTCTGTTAACTGTTTGCTTGTGAAATGCTCAGTTTTTCCACTTAGACTTACTTTGCGTCCTGTAAATAGTGAATGCGCTCTTGGCGTGACGCAGCTGGCTCTTAAAGGGAATGGGAGATGAGACTCTAATTGGTTTATTCTCAAAACACACCAATAACTCATTAAGAAAATAAACTCAACCCTTTTAGACCATGCGCCACGGCGCAAAGCAGATTTCCCGCCCTTAATTAGCAAAAATGCGTTCTGACACGCCCTGACAGCGTTTGCGCCCTGCGATTTACGCTCTGCGCATAGACCGTCAAAATAGAGCCCTGTGTGTTACTTGTCTAAAAAATGCTTCCTGATTTAAGATTATTTAGATATTCGGATTAAAAACAAGGTCCCACTTTATATTAAGTGTCCGTAACTATTATGTACTTGCATTAAAAAAAAATACAATGTACTTACTGTGTTCATAATGTGTTTGAGAACACTTGTGGTGCTCTTGAGTTGGGATAGGGGTTGGGTTATGGACAGGTTTGCTGGTATGGGTAGGTTTAAGGGTGGGTTAAGGTGTAGGCAATTGTCAGCAGTGTATTTAAAAAAGTTAACTACAGATGTAATTACATACAGGTATTTAATCAAGCATAAGTTCACAATACATACATGTATTTACACTATAAGTACATTGTAACAAACTATTAATTCCTATGCAAGTACATATTAGTTAAGGCCACTTAATATAAAGTGGGACCAAAAACAAGACAAATAAAGTAAGAAAAGCATTAATACTGAGGGTCATATTTAGACTCAAGTACATCACAGTCTCTTGTTTAGCGCATCCTTCATTCCTTCTTCTATATTATTTATTTGACACTTGCGATAAATAGGTCAGCGTCTAAATCTCTTTTCTCTCTCTCCTGCAGAAGAGTGAAGTGATGAAGAGGACTGGAAGTCGCTCGTCTCTGACCCCGCACAATGAGCTGTAACGTGACGGCAGCCGACAGACGCCATCATGGAAATGTCACGGCCAACATCAGAGAGCTCGCCAGCCTCCTCTTTCATTCCCTTAATCCACAATCCCTCCTCTCCTCATCTCTCCATACATATTCAGCAGCTCAAGTCTTCACCATTCTAATGAGGGCTCGACCGGCGTGCTATGAAAGAGAGCGCAGAGAGAGAGGGATATATATATAAATATATACGGGGAGGTGGGCGGACGGATGGATGGGGCTTTAGACCAGAGCAGAGAACGACTGTCTTTGAACTCCGAAAGAGAAAGACGGATGACAGATGAGGATGAATAGAAGGATGCTGATGAGAGAAGGAGCGAGAGATCAATGCTGAACAATCTGTACAGCGGGGTTAGTCGTGTTGCGTTTAAATGCTGCTTTAAAGTCGACGTGCAATCAAAAATTACAATGTGTATTTGGCTAGCGCAAATTGTTATTGTTTAGGTCAACTATTAATCTGCGCGAAAAGGTTGTTTAGGTAATTAAAGAACTGAGACTCCAATCAAATTCTGTTGGCGTGAACTTAAGGGCTTCCATTGCAACTGGTAATTCATATTTATAGCCACGCCCCTCTTATTAGCAACTGTGCGTTAATATTCGTAGCCACACCCTTCTTATTTGTTACCTGAAAAAAATGATGCACAAAAAGAAAGCTCCGCCCTCTACTGAATATTCAATTTCAGTTGGAAGCACATCAACATACTGAAATAAAAGTCTAAGCAACTTCCCATTCACACTTTAAAGTGCGCGTGAAATGAAAAATTTGAATATTTAATTGGCTAGCGCACATTGTTATTTTTTAGGTGAACTATTAATCTGTGCTAAAAAGTCGTTATGGTAATAAAGGATTTGATTTGAGTCGCAGTTCTTATGTTGACGTCAATTTAAGGGCTTCCATTGGAACTGGTGAATCATATTTATAGCCACGCCTTTCTTATTAGCAGTTGTGCATTAATATTTGTAGCCACACCCCTCTTATTAGTTACCTATAATGGAATGATGCACAAAAAGAAAGCTCCGCCTCCTACTTAATATTCAGTTTCAGTTGGAAGCACATCAACATACTGATAAAAAAAAAAGTCTCAGCAAATTCTGGTTCACGCCGACTTTAAAGTTCACGTGAAATCAAAAATGTAACTATTTATTTGCTAGCGCACATTGTTATTGTGTAGGTGAACTTTTAATCTGTGCAAAAAAGTCATTTTGGTGATTAAGGCTTTGATTCGAGTCGCAGTTCTTATGTTGACGTCAATTTAAGGGCTTCCATTGCAACTGGTAATTTATATTTAAAGCCGTGCCCCTCTTATTAGCAACTGTGCATTAATATTTGTATCCACACCCCTCTTATTAGTTACCTATAATGGGATGATGCACAAAAAGAAAGCTCCGCCCTCTACTTAATATTCAGTTGGAAGTACATCAACATATTGAAATAAAAGTCTCTGCAACTTCTGGTTCACGCGGACTTTAAAGTTTCCATGAAATCAAAAATTTAAATAGGAGTTTTGCTAGCGCACATTGTTATTGTTTTGGTTGAACTATTATTCTGTGCGGAAAAAGTAACTTTGGAAATTGATGATTTCATTTAAGTAGCAGTTCCTATGTTGACGTCTACTTAAGGGCTTCCATTGCAACTGGTAATTTATATTTATAGCCACGCCCCTCTTTTTAGCAACTGTCCGTTAATATTTGTAGCCACACTCTCTTACTAGTTACCTATAATGGAATCATGCACAAAGAGAAAGCTCCGCCCCTTACTGAATATTTATTAGGAAGTACATATTGAAATAAAAGTCTCAGGCAACTTCTAGTTCACGCTGACTTAAAGGTCGGCGTGAAATCCAAAAATTTAAATATGAATTTTGCTAGCGCACATTATTATTGTTTAGGTGAACTATTAATCTGTGCGGAAAAAGTCGTTTTGGTGATTAAGGATTTGATTCGAGTCGCAGTTCTTATGTTGACATAGATTTAAAGGCTTTCATTGCAACTGGTAAGTCATATTTATAGCCACGCCCCTCTTATTAACAACTGTGCATTAATATTTCTAGCCACACCCCTTTTATTAGTTACCTATAATGGAATATTGCACAAAAAGAAACCTCCCGCCCCCTACTGAATATTCAATTTCAGTTGGAAGTACATCAACATACTGAAATAAAAGTCTCTGCAACTTCTGATTCACACTTTAAAGTGCGCGTGAAACCAAAATTCACAATGTTTATTTTGCTACCGCACATTGCTATAGCTTAGGTGATCAATTAATCCGTGCAAGTTAATCCACTGAAAAAAAAAGTTTGATTAAATATTTCCAAAACAAATTACATTTATTTTATTTATTTATAAAAAAAATGCAAAAACAATGGCACAAATATTCAGTCAAATTAATGCAAAATTACAACATCTCACCTGCTTCAAAAATGCTGTATGATATATTCATATATATATTTTCCTTCACTAATCGCATCATAGATTTGTACATCGGCGCATCACTAGTTCAAAGCCTCAAAAAGCAGCAGTTTTAGCAGGAACGGCGGCAGTCTGAGCGTATATCTGCTGAAATGAATGCGACGGTGGTGTGAAATTGGCCATTTTCAGCACTCCTACACTCTTGTAAAAGTAGCAGAGGGTGCCTGAGGTCTATTTCCCCCTCGTCTCACACACACACACACACACACACACACACACACACACACACACACACAGTGAGCAGCGGGACGCAGGAAGACTCGCTGGACTCAAGGGAAACTTCCCACTCTCCGCTTTACAATCCAGATGTTTGATGGCCTGAATCAGCTTCTTAACAGAGCGATGTCTTCACACTGTACAGAGATCCATGAAGACATTAGTGTGTTCTGATCATGTGTGTCCCGACTACTGTCCACCGCTGTGTGTGTGTGTGTGTGTGTGTGTGTGTGTAGTTTGATAACAGAAGCTGCTTTGAGGCTCACAGAGGTTTGGGGATTCACCTGCACACACACATGGACTCACAAGCACTTAACGCATACACACACACACACACACACACACACACACACACACACACACACACACACACACACACACTCGCATGCGCATACACATGAACATGCATACACTCACACAAGCACTCAAAACACACACGACGTGCAGAGTCACATGTGTACACTTGTGCAAACATGCATGCAAGCACACACTCTCACACACACGCATTCAAAAAGAATTCAGAATTCAAAAACGCGCACACACACTCGCACATTGAAGCACACACAAGCATGCAAACACACTCAGAAAAGCATTCAAACACACGCACACACACACACACTGCACACACACACACACACACACAAACACACACACACAAAGCATGCACACACACTCGCACACTGAAGCACACACAAGCATGCAAACACACTCAAAAAAGCATTCAAACACACACACACACACCGCACGCACACACACACACACAAAGCATGCACACACACTCGCACACTTAAGCACACACAAGCATGCAAACACACTCAGAAAAGCATTCAAACACACGCACACACACACACACACACACACACACACTGAAGCACAAAAAGGCATGCAAGCACACATAAAAGCACTCAAACACACACACATACACACACACGCACAAGCATTCACACACATGAATCAAAAAAAAAGCACTCACACAGACACACGCACACACAATCAAGAAAGTACTCAAACACACACACACACACACACACCCACGAAAACACTCAATCGTGCACACAAATTTACACTCACGCATGCACATGTACACACACACTCATGAAAACACTCAAACATTCACATGCATGCATGCACAGGTGCACACACTCACAAAAGCACTCACAAACACTTGCGCACACACACTCATGAAAGCATTCAAATATGAACACAGATGCACACAGTCAAGAAAGCACTCAAACACACACACTATCAAAAACTGTCAAGCGCACACACACACACACACACACACACACACACACACTCAGTCATGCAGAAACTCACATATGTGCTCAAACATGAACATTCACATGTCACAGTCACACGCTTATACACATACACACTCCTGCAAGCACTTACATGCATGCTTGCACGCACACACACACACGTTGGGTTTTCATCTTTCATACACTCTCCCCACAGCTGACCTTTAGACTGTAAACACTGTATATTCCCTCGCCCTGCCCCAAAACTCAACCCTCACAGGACACACTCTGCACTTTACATTCTCAGAATACTTCATTCAGATTTAGGGGACATTATCCTCATGGGGACCAAACAAATGTTAAAATGTACTCTCATTGGGTTTCCCCCACAGTCCAAACACATGCGCTATAGGGGAATTGATGAACTAAAGTGGCCATAGTTTATGAGTGTGTGTGAATGAGTGTGTTTGCGTGTTTTCCAGTACTGGGTTGCAGCTGGAAGGGTATCCGCTGTGTAAAACATATGCTGGAATAGCTGGCGGTTCATTCCGCTGTGGCGACCTCTGATAAATAAGGGACTTAGACAAGGTAAATTGAATAAATTTATTACTCTCATTGCTAATGACATTTGGTCCCCACAACATGAACACCAGGACCACACACACACACACACCACCACCACCACCAGCCGTTAAACCCCATTCCTCGTAGCTGAAACCAGGTGCAAAAACCCAACACTTGAAGTCAGATTGAAGTCAGTTTCTGAACTCTCTTCATGAACAAAGCTACGCCTGCATGAGTAGAGAAAATACATCATAAATATATATGTTTGGGTTTTGACACCTTCCTGCTAAACGGTTCCTGGAATAATGGAAATGTACTCAAGGGCGAGTAAACCATGGCTGAATTTTAATTTTAGGGTGAACTATCCCTTTAAGAGCAGCCATAATCTCGATCATATATCTGTAACCGCTCAGCCCAAAACATACTGTGCTACACAGTAAAGAAATGCCGGGTTCCACACAAGTCCGTCATGTTCTCCCAATGTTTTACAAATTTAAGTAGATTGAACAAAACAATAAAGAAATTAGGAACTTTTGTTGGTACAGCTCACTTTAAAGTAGTTTGAGCGAGCAGCAAAAGTCACGAGTGTCATTTAAAAAGTAACGACACCTCATGACTAGGGCCAGACAGAATCTGCGGACGTTTTTTGCTATTTCTGTGGAAAATTTTGGTAAAAATCTGCGGATTTCTGCGGAATTACTTTGGGAGTATCCAGCGGAGTATCATAACTAAAACCTTAATATATTAAATTAAACTATAAAAATTACTGAATAAAAACTGAATTTTTTTTTATTTGATTTACACATTTAATCAAGTAAATAAACAGAATTAATAATGGGCTAAAAAAATCAGCAGAAATCTGCGGAATTCTGCGGAAAATCTTTGGAAAATCTGAGGAATTCTACACGCGCAGATTCCGTGTGGGCCTACTCATGATCATCCTTACAAAAGCATAAGGTAGAGGACAGCGCATGAAATTGTGAAATAATCCTTAATGCACCTTTAAAGGGACAGTGCACCCAAACACCTAAGGGCAAGTAATTCAAGACCGAATATTGACTTTTGGGAGAACTGTCCCTTTAAGAGCAGCACCAATCTTGATTATTTACTTATAACTGTTCAGTCTGAAGTTCGTAAACATTTCACTGTAAAAAATCAGCTGTGTTCAACACCAGTCCATCATGTCGATTAAGCAAACCTGATTTGTAACAGAGGCCGGCTAGCGAAGTGCTGGGCCTCATGGTCTCTTTCAGAGCAACAGACTTCCATGCAAAGAGCTGCAAGATTGATACCAACTCAAACTGGGTTGGGTGCGCTAGGACCGGTGGGTTACACAGGGGGCTCGTCCGGGATGGGAGTGAGGTTTAAGTAGGTGAGTGTAACTGAGGCCAGCTAGCGAAGTGCAGGTAAACAGGGGCGCTGGTGGCAGACACTGGATCACAGACAAAATTGAAGACCAGGGGTGTTGGGAGTGGTTTAATATCGCTGATGAAATTGAAGAGCGGGAGAGGTGGGGTGGGGGTATCGTGGATTAAATTAAAGAGCAGGGCGGGTGGGGGGGCTGGGTGATAATATCGCGGATGAAAGTGATTAGCGGCCAGTGGGGGGGAGGTGGGGAAATATCGCGGATGAAAGTGAAGAGCGGGGTGGGGGGATTTTATGTTGGCGCGGACCCTTGATAATGTTTCCGGGGCCCCCCAAAACGTATGGGTCCTAAGAATCGTCCTAACTTTCACCCCCCCTAGCAGCGCCCCTGCAGGTACACCGCACTCCTCTGACCTCACAAGGTGCTCTAGCGACAGACACTAGAGGCCATGGTCTTAAGCCTCCATGTTACAGCAACAGACTCCCATGCAAAGAATCGCCAGTTCGATCCCAGCTCAGACCGAGTTGGGTGTAGTAGGACCAGTAGGTTACACATGGGGGCTCGTCCGGGATGGGAGTGTAACAGAGGTCAGCTTGCAAAGTGTTATGCAAGAAGGTCGCTGGTTCAAGCCTTGACTGGGTCAGTTGGCATTCTGTGTGGAGTTTGCATGTTCTCCCTGTGTTCGCGTGGGTTTCCTCTGGGTGCTCCGGTTTCCCCCCACAGTCCAAAGACATGCGCTATAGGTGAACTGGGTAGGCGAAATTGTCCATAGTGTTTGAGTGTGAATGAGTGTTTCCCAGAGAGGGGTTGTGGCTAAAAGGGCATCCACTGCGTAAAACATATGCTGGATAAGTTGGTGGTTCATTCCGCTGTGGCAACCACAGATTGATAAAGAGACTAAGCCGAAAATAAAATGAACAAGCAGAACAAAAAGGTAACTCGTGAGTGTTCTTTATGATGCTTCACGCCCATCCTCACAAAGCGTGTCGCACAGTACAGCGCATGATATTGTAATCAGGGATTTGTGAAATCCCGGCGCACACTCGGCCACAGGATCGAGACAGCAGGAGAGCGTATAGTGTGCTTAAAAGTCAGCGGATTGGTTGCGTTGTTTGGAAGTGCAGTCAAATGGGAGCGTGCATTAATAATGCATGCCTGCCTCAAAGAGCTTTCACACAGGAAACACAGACTGGGGTTCAGATCAGGGTAAAGAGAACAGGCCTGGAGAGAGACAGACGGAGGGAAGGAGAGAGAGAAAAAAAAGGATGAGAGCGATGCACGCATTGGAAAAAACAGCAGCAGCAGACATCACTCAGGGTTTATTGGCTTTTATTCCTCACAGTGTTCAGATTGTACTCTTCAGAATTCCCCCATGAAGTTGCTTCATTAATGTTGTTGTTAGTCTCTAATGATTTTATGCTTAATTGATTGAAATTTTGGTTACAAATACATATTTCCAACTGAAACAGAGAATGACAGAGACAAAAAAAAAAAAGTAATTCACTTGCTAGACGGTATATTCATAAGGGGGCGTGGTTAACCCAGACTCTTATTTGATTGGACAAAAATCTGCACGGTGCAGGATGAGTCATCTGCCTTCTTTCTCTCATGAATGTTCATGCTGTGTTCCCACCAGATTATTTGCGCATGAATAGACACCTGAACATTGAGTTTACTCACATCATTCAGGTGTCAAATTCTCTTCAAAATTGATGCAGATTCGCATCATGGGCGAGGCTTCTGTCTGCCCGGCGTCGGTCCAGCTCAGCTGCTAAATGGCTAACATGGATTTCATTGAGAGAATGTGTTTACATGCTTGAAGGCTGAAAAACAACGTAGATTTGTTTGGTGACATGTCTGAGTCCACTAGATGCTTTCAGAGGAGTGCCCAGCTGAGTTCATCAGCTCCTCCAGAAACTATACCTGGATGATGGAGGTTTCCAGCTGTGTAAAATTGCGTGAAGGTCATGTGACCATCAGGAAGAGAAACAACCGAAGCATGTAGACAATACTAAAGAATTTTAGAAATCACACAAAAAAATTTAGGTCCCATAAGGTAACATGTTTTGTTGACTATTTTGTTGACAAACAGAAAAGCATCACTCATGTTTACTGCTTTTTACTTCTAGTTTGTTTGTTTTATTATTTAATGCTGGTATCATTTAGGTTTTTCTGTCGCAATATGTTCAAATATATCTTTTCATAATCTATTTTTTTTAAACATCTCAAGAAAAAGAAAATTGCTGGATGACTACAACTTTTGGTTACAAATGTGTATTAATATTTATAAATATGAAAAAATATATATTTAAATATTTATTGTGGTAGCCAGTTAAGGGTATAGTTGGGGGTGGGGCTTTCTCACTGTAAGAAGCACTTGATTGGACAAAAATCTGCGCAGTGCAGGATAAGTCGTAGTCATTCTTTTTTTCTTGAACTTTTAAGAGAAATATAGCATTTGGATAAAATAAACAATAATAAGGATTTTAAAAAAGAATCACAAAAAATGATGAGGTCTTTAAAGGTAACTTGTTTCATTTCATTATTTAATGTTGGCATCATTCAGGTATATTGAATTCTGTGTTGCAGTATATTTTAAATCTTATTCTGATGTATTTCTCCTAATCTAATCTATTTTTAACACCCCAAAAAAAAAATCGCTCTGTCATGTGTTGCTTAAAAATGCAAAACTCTCCAGGGTGAGATGTAAATATATTTAAATATTTAAACAGTTGCAGCTGGAATTGTGGGTGGGGCTTCCTAATTCTAAGGAGCATTTGATTGGACAAAAATCTGTAGAGTGCAGGATGAGTCATCATCATTCTTTTTCTTGAATCTTTGAGAATACAATAGATGGCTTTCAAGCTATGATAAATAATATAACAAGGTCTTTAACTGTAACTAAAGCTTTGCTTTAGTGCTAAAGTCCGAATTATTCGTCCTCCTAAATTATTAGCCCCCGTTTATTGTTTATTTCCCCCCATTTAATTTCTAATAACTGATTTCTTTTTTCTTTGCCATGATGACAGCACACAATATTTAACTAGATATTTTTCAGGATACTAGTATTCAGCTTAAAGGGTCATTGTATAACAGTGGTTTGTTCTAGAGACAATACAAAACTAATATTGCTTAAGGTGGCTAATAATATTGACCTTAAAATGGCTTTAAAACAATTAAAAACTGCTTTTATCCTAGCCGAAATAAAACAAATCAGACTTTCTCCAGAAGAAAAAATATTATAGGAAATACTGTGAAAAATTCCTGAATCTGTTCAACATCATTTGGGAAATATTTGCAAAAAGAAAAGAAAATTCACAGTAGGGCGAATAATTCTACTATTATAATTCATCCTACAAGATGATCTGGTCCCTTGGTGAACATTCAACGCTGTCGGTGAGTTTTGCGCTTCTGTAACAAACCATCGACCGTTGACTGTACCCTGAGGGTGGCCAAAACACAGCGCATCTCTCGAAACACTTCTGGAAGGAGAAGCATGGGTGTATTAGCCCACTAATGACTGCAATAAACATTCATTGCTGTCGGTGGGTTTCTAATAGACACAACTCACTGATCAATGAATGCAAACTGCGGTGCAAGAACCTCAGTCTACAGATTTCTGAGTAAAAAAGATACCTGAACGGTGTTATAACAACAACAACACGAGGACCAATGAAAGATGAGTTAAGGTAAGTACATTATCTACTCTGTGTCAAAAAACATCTTTTATTATTTAATATATCAGTAAAATGCAACAGTCAGGCTCTGGAAGTAAAAACTTCATTCACTTTCTCTGACCATAACATTCATTTTTAAACAATTTGCTTTCATTTTTCTATTTGCTTTCATTTTGAAACAATATGGATGCAAATAAATTCTTAAAATTTGCAACAACTTATTTTTTTAAAGTTCAAAACGTTAAAAAAAATGTGGGTTTGTGTTTATTAGCTGAATTTAATGTTATTAGAAGTTGTCAAAACTTAAATACATTGATGTGAATGTTGCCTTCTTTATTTTTTCTTAGGTCTTGACAATACTTTTAGAGTCTGTGGAAAACTTCAATTTGAAAATAATGGCAACCAATATAATAAAATATATGTTTGCTGCAATGTTGAATATCGAGGTTTTTACCTTGAAAACTCACATTTATAATTATGGTAATTAAAGTACATAACTCTTAAATTATTCAAATGTTTAATTTAAAAGACAAGTTGGAACAACTTAAATGTTTTAAGCACTCAACTTAAAAAAAATGGGGGGTTGCTTCTTAAAAATACCTCAGATTCAAGAGGAAAAGGTCATTTCTCTAACATAATAAAATTTGTCTACTGAATGTTATTAGAAGTTGTCTTAAATGTATTAATGCTAATGTTGCGCTAACTTCTTTTTTTAGGTCTAAACAGTATTTTTAGAGTCTATGTGAAGCTTTAATTTCTCACAACCAATGAGCTGAAAAAATAAAACAAGCAGGGATTGAGCATCCTAATTTTTGTTTTTTTTGAGTATTCAAGTTAAAAAGAAATGAGAGTTTTGCTACTTAAAAATACATCTGATTGAAGAGGAAATGGTAATTTGTAAGTAACACTATAATAAAGTTTCATATGTTAATAAATTACCAACATGAACTAATTATGAACAATATTTGTACAGCATTTATTAATATTTCAACATTTGCTAATGCATTATCAACATCCAAATTCATGCCTGTTAACTTTAGTTAATGCACCGTGAGTTATCGAACTAATAATGAACTGTATTATCATTAACTAATGTCAACTAATATAAACAAAATGCATTGTTCATAGTTTGTTCATGTTAGCAAATGCATTAACTGACACTAACTGATACAACCTTATTGTAAAGTGTTACCAGTTAGTCTAACATAATATACACTACCTGACAAAAGTCTTGTGGCCTATCCAAGCAAATACTAACTTCACTTCAAGGTGATCAATTGGTGTCAGAAGTGGCTTATATGAAAGGCGAAGGCCTCTAGATGACACTTATTTGACCACAATAGTCTATGATCATGACTTGATGTTGAATGATTTGATGAGGACAGTGCGGTCTGACTCTGCTCAGACTAAAGTGTCATCACTGAACAGAAATAATGTCCAGTATAGAATATAAAGTCCTGCTGCAGTGGAGACAGAATGAATATTGTGTCTGACTCCATCATGAGCTTGGAGGACTGCATCCATACATCTCTGACATGACTCAAATCACTGATTAATAAAGTCATCTGGAGTGAAGAAGAAAGATTTCAGCAGGACTCCCAGAGCTCATCAACAGTCTTTGTGTTCATCTTCAACACCTCCTCCTTCCTCTTACCCCAGACATGCTCAATAATGTTCATGTCTGGTGACTGGGCTGGCCAATCCTGCAGCAGCTTGACCTTCGGGAGCTTTGATGTGGAGGCTGAAGTATGAGCAGGAGCACTATCATGCTGGAGAATTGTCCCTCTCCTGTGGTTTGTAATGTGGAGATCTCTCGCACGCCCCATTACTGAATGTAGCCCCAAACCATGATTTCTCCTTCACCAAACTTGACTGATTTCTGTCAGAATCTTGGTCCATGCTGGTTCCAGTAGGTCTTCTGCAGTATTTGTGATGCAGATCAACAGATGATTCTGAGGAAAAATCTGACACTTTTCCAAATGATCAACTAGAAGTTATTATCTGTTGCTTTTACAAATGAGATCGATGACAAGACTTTAGTCAGATTGTATAGCTTGTTTACTGAACTTTTTTTTAGTAGGTCTGGACAATATTTTAAAAATATTTCAATTTGAAAAAATTCAAAATTAATGAGCTGAAAAATTGAGCAAACACTAATGGATCCCACTGACACTCTTGATCAGAGACAGCAGGTTTACGTTTCAATAATTTAAGCAATATTAGACCAACAGCAGCGCCACAATGCTGAATATATCACGGTAGAGTTCGAGCTGCAGACATGAAGCCGCAGGCCACGCTTCAGGATTGCTACAAGCAAACACATATGCTCCAGTTTTCCAAAACCTCGCCTTGCTTTAGGCAGAATCCCACAAATGTGCTCCCTGTTCCACTTCTGCAGCGCACCGTTCACACACTCGGCTCTGGAAGGTTGTGTAGTTGGATAAATGAGCTGAATAAACACTGTGCAGCCCGGCTATTGCATGCTAAGAGTTTAAAACCCATTAGAAACACTTCAGCAACAGTGTTGGTGCTAATGCAGGTTGCGGCTGGAAGGGCATCCGCTGCGTAAAAACTTGCTGGATAAGTTGGCGGTTCATTCCGCTGTGGCGACCCCAGATTAATAAAGGGACTAAGCCGACAAGAAAATGAATGAATGAATGAAGCTCAACGGCTAATGGACGGCTGATTCTCACTCAGGGCTGCCGTTTATGCTAATGAGGGAGAGATGGACACTAGTGGGCGGGGCTTTCCCCCTCTAATGACATATATATAAAGGGAGAATGTCAATCAAAGTGTTTCAGCAAACAGGTCTGATTATAAAAAATAGACCTGATGAATGTTTCCTATTAGAGACTGGTTATATTCACACACTGCTGACACACAACTGTGTTTAAACCTCCTTATAACAGTGATTTTTGCATAATAGGTCTCCTTTAAATCCACTGCTTTGCCTTGGTCTGCAAGCAGACACAAGAGCGATTCAAAAATGATGAAACAAAGTTGTCAGTGTGCTGCGAGCTGCTAAACAGCACTATATTGTGCGCTCGGTGGGCTGTGCTTTGGCTGACCTCTAAAACTTCTCACCATCCTCGCGCTAAAATAGACCCCGCCTGAAATAGATCACAAAAATCCTCTCCTGTAAAAATAAACACGGAGAAAACAGTGAAAATCTCACACTCGTCCACGCTGAACGCCGGAGAGAAAACGATCTGCATGTTCACTATATCAGTCGAAAAGGCAGTTGTTTGCATCGCCTTGTTCATATTCTGTAAAACAATACAGCTGACATTTCAATCTGTATACGCTGTACGCGTATTTTCATTTTGTTTGCTTTTGTTTTTCTTAAAAATAAACAAACAAAGGAATAAATATTTTAAAACTCAATGTTGTATTCTCCATCATATTGTTAGTATTTTTTATAATTGATTGTTTATTATTATGTATTATTATATGTAAAATGTACAGTATACATGATATTAAGAAAATCTTTTCAGCAATGAGAATTTTAAGAACCATTATTAATGGTTTTCTACAAAAAAATAACCGATCATAAAAGACCAGCATATGTTTTACTGGTGTAGTATATTCTTGAAGAGCCAATTTTCCCTTTTTTTCAGCAGGAAGAGAGATAGAATCATCTGGAAACAATCCCAACGTAATTGCCCTGTTTAGTTTGCTTTACGTGCTGGGAAATTTCTAACACATTGACATTTTCCAGCCAGCCCAAACCAAGCTTTCGTTTCATTTTTTCTTCTCTTCTCTATTTGTCTTTTACAGTGGAAAGTGTCTGAGGTGCAGCAGGGCTACGGCTGCGGCCCATATGGAGCTTTACTATGGAGAGCAGAGTTGAACTGACTCACAGGACTATAATAGCATTAAAAGCCACAGCAGGCAAACAAAACGGAGAACACTGACCACAGGCCTCAGAGAGAGAGCATCCATTTCAATCCACATCAATTCGTCAACCAGAATCTGCTCTTTTTGCTGCAGAAAATTCCAAGTATTCTCATATCAGTTGCATGCGCAGTTTCTTTAAACATACAGAGTAAAAAATACGCGTAAATTAGCAGTTTTCCATATTTTCGGATTCATTTATTTTTTATTTGCATTATTGGTTTTTATTCCAACAACGTTTACCCTTGAAAAGATCTAAAAAGTAACTTTTGTTGACATTTTTAATAGTTTGCAGTGCTATATTGTCTGGGTTGGTGTTGTATAACATGCTATAAAGCCCTTGTAATAAACTGCAGTACATTAACTGTTATTTTACAGACTATATTATTTCCTATACATGCTATTTTTATTTTAAACTACTAAAATGTCAATAAAAGTCCCTTTGTTAAACTGCAGAGTTGAATTTTTAATATCAGAAGGGGATAGAGCAGAGATCAACATCCCATAATGCTGGATAAGTTGGCGGTTCATTCCGCTGTGGCAACCCCGGATTAATAAAGGGACTAAGTCGACAAGAAAATGAATGAATGAATGGAGTGGTAAACTTGTCTGCTAAATAATTCAAATAAATCCTTGACTTCTGCTGTCTTCATTAGTTTCATAAACATTTCATTACAATTTAAAACGGCATCTTTGGATCTTTTTTGTGCTGAAGATACTGTTGTCCTACATGAAAAAAATGCACTGAATCATACACATACCTTGAGAACGGTACTACAGAGAATTTTGGCGGATTTAAAACCTTGATTTTCCAAACCACGTTATACCGTAAAAACGGTTACCATCCCATGCCTAAACCAGGGTGGACATTTCAGCAAGACAACAATCCGAAACACAGTCAAGGAGACTCTCAGATGCTTTCAGGGAATAAAAATCAAGCTGTAGAATGGCCCAGCCAATCACCTGATCCGAATCCAATAGAGAATACTGAATAAAGCTCAGATTTGATAGACGAGACCCACAAAACCATTAAGATCTTTACACTCTCTATTGAAGTCTGTTAGAAACTCACATCTGAGCAATACATGAGTCTTCATTCTCCATATGAGAGGCGTCTTTAAGTTGCCATCATTAAAAAGCCTTTAAATAAAGTATTGAACACATTTCAGTAGTTCAGCACGTTCTTATTATGTAATTTCTGTCTTATTACTAGGGTTGTAACGGTATGAATTTTTTACGGTATGATAATCGTCTAAAACAATACCACGGTTTGACGGTTTCGCGGTATACGGTATGTTACAAATGTTACAAAATAATAGAACAGTGAAGCAAATTTGACTTTTTCCAAATAATATATTTTCAGTTACTATAAACAACACCACTTACAATGAACAAATAAAAAAATAAGAAAATAATAAATAATGTGTCAAATAAATAAAGTCCAAATAAACATGGTGCAAATCCTCAGTAAAAAAATAGATATAAATATTTACTATACTATAAATAGTTACATAACGAAACTAGATTCAATATGGAACATCCTTAGGTTTTATGTGCCAGCATGGATATGGTTGTCTGTGGATATGGATTTGGATATGGTTGTCTGCAATGCAGACAAACAGCTGCACCTTCACTTGCGTCTTTTGAAAACAGCAAGAGCAGCAGTTCGGCTTTGCTGTGTCACTGTTTTGTCATGTTTCTGTGCTGCTGTGCATGCAAACATACTTAGTATGAGAATTATTTCATGCAAAACTTTTTTTTTTGCGTTTTATTTAGCCGCGCATAAATGTATGCCTATCTCTCATTCCGTGTTGTTCAAAAAGCTCAGTGTTGGTCCACAAACAAAAGTGAAACCTATGCGTATTGGTTGTGATATAGCGAGTTTGAACCAATCTGGGCATGGAGGAGGGACAATGCATCAATGTATGATGTCTGGTTTGTCCGGAGACACAGTGACGAGCGTTTCTTTGTCAAATCAGCGTTGTCAAATTTTGATGACGTAACTGCACTGATTCCGGAGCCTCTGAAAGTCCGCGATTGTTATGTGATACAGCACTGGAAAGCTGAGACTCTCTTCTTTATGCCAATCTTTGAATTGTATGAATCGGATCAGCGGATCAAAAGTTATTAAACATTTAAGAGCTATACTTATTTTTAGCCGCGGGCGGCTGTCTCGGTCTTTAAGGGTTAAAACCGTTGATATGCAATTGTTCATGGTATGATAATCGTGCACGTTCAAATCGTGGTAGACCGTCATACCGGTATATTGTGACAACCCTACTTATTACACATAATTTCTCAGAATTTTTTGTTTTGTTTTATTTTTATGTTCATACTTATTGAGTTTTTACCAAAATCTGCTTCAATTCCATGTTAACAGCTCCTTTAAAATTATTAATCCCTTGAAAAAGCATGACAATGTGTTCAATACTTATTTTCACCACTGTATAACACAATGACCTTGTCATTTTACACATTTCCATCCATTTATAACTCTTATAAGCATTCATTGTAACCGTATAGAAAACCACCAATGGAGGAAAGTCTAATGGGTTTTGGTGCGACATGAGGAGATGCAAATTATGAATGGTTCATGTTTCTGGGTGATTTACTCCTTTAAAATGTGCAATTGCTGTGTTTTTCAGTCCAGGTCACTGAATATGGATGCGAGCTGCAGATAACAGCATGATTCCACATTTTAATGTCAGGAGGATGGTCAATTAACACAATGTGAGAACACAAGAGGCATGAAAATCTGCTTTATTTAATGACGTATTAAGCTTGCTTGCATTAACGTGACTATGATATGGGTTAATTGGATGATCGTGTATCGTGAAGAGGAAAACCGATGTGCGTCTAAATCACAGAAATGCGTGACTCGAGCGTTTTTCATGCTCATTTGACCCAGCGAATGCACTGATGTGACAGGAGAACAGACTGACCCACTTCTGGGTGACCGGGAAGCAGTCCGGCAGCCTGACCCCCAGTCAAACACCATCAGACGAGCAAGAAAATAACACCGTTCCCAACAAAGCCAAAGCAAACACACAGCAGGGGTTTGGATCGCTGGTGAAAATGAGTCGGTTTTGCATTCAGAAGCCTTTATGGATCACACAGGCAGCAGGACATTGTCAGAGTCTTTAATAGCAGTGGTGTAAAGTAAATTACGAACACTCAAATGACTGCAGTTGAGTAGTTTTTCCTCAGGAAGTAGTTTTAAAAATGTGTACTTTTACTTTGAGTGCATTTTTACCGCAGTATTGGTACTTTTACTCCAGTACTTTCCTTCAACCTGCAGTCACTACTGTATTTTGTGTATGGGGATTAGAAAAGTCAGTCCTGTGATTCCCGTCCAATCAAATCACACATAGAAGGTAAATCACATCAGAATGAACTACCTCAAGCGATTTACTATTGCAGCAAACTGTTTGGAAGCATTAAAAGTCCATGAAGATGTCCAAAATCTTTACACACACTGACTTAAAGACTGTGTAGATGCAATGTCACTGATGAGAAGACTACAATGTGACATGCTCACCTAATGTTTACGCTCGTGATATTTATAGTATTTGCTAATCACTAAGGGTGTCACGATCCTCCGAATCCTCAATTTGATTACATTTTCGATTCTAAAGTCACGATTCGATTCTCGATTATAAATAATTAAATTAATTAATGACCAATTAATTACTTGTAGCCTACCGTTTAAACTACCTGACCTGCATGGTCTTTGTTTTACCCATAAACAAATCATACAGTAAATGAATAAAGGCAAGACACACACATAATTACCACCTGTCAATCACTGTTTCTGCGGGACTCGTGAATAGGCAGTGATCTGTGTCGTTATAATGGCGTCGGTAAAAAAGACGCACAACCAACAGGAACCAGCCAACAGTATCTGAGGTGTTCGCTAAAATGACCAAGTACAAGTGAGTGAAAGATTGAAGCAGTCCTCTGACTGCCTGGACCCGCTGTCTCGAGCGCATGGCTGTGTGTGCGTCTGTGTGTGTGTGGTCACGTGATGTGCATTTTCAGAGGTAGAGAGGAAGGAGGGCTGCTCAGAAATGCTACACGCCACTGTGGATGTCAAATCGTTGTCGTTCTAAAATGCCATTTAAAAACAGAGACAGTGTAAACAGGGCCTGAGTGTGTACTTTTCGCCAGCGGATTTGCAACGGGGGCGGGCGGAGGATCATGATGCCGGTGTTGTCTATCGGACGAATCCCAATACGTACATAGCAGAGCTTGCAAAACTGTGTTTTTTTTGTCGACATCATGAACGTTGTCAACATAACTCACTGGAAATCCAAAATTCTTCCACACCGGCGACTTCATTGAAAGAGGAGAGGGTTTAAGCTCTGTCGACGGGTCTCCTGCTTCTGCAGTTTAACAAGCACTTCAACAAGACTGTTTTTTTCCCGCTTGGCAAGCCAAGCTGACGTGACATGGGGGCGTGGCTGCATCGACGATTCTATTTTTTGATTCGATAATCGAAATTGAGCATAAATTTCGATCGATTTCGATTAAAAATAGAAATCGTGACACCCCTACTAATTAATACCCTCATGTGGAACTCTGAATCTGCGTCTCATTTTGGAGTCTGCTACTGTCCACCTGATGTCGCATTTCAGTCACATACACATGCTTCAGAGCCTTCCTGACTGACTGACTGAATGAATGAAATGCGCTGTTTTCCACCATCTGGCAACCCGGGGTGCTGAAATATAATTGGCTAAACTGACATTGGGCGGGTTAAATGATCAAAACATAGACAGCCGTTCCGGCAAGTAACGCACATGTTCAAAGCAGAATATCTGACTTTTCAGATTAACAAGAATATTCACTGAGCATGTTTCTGAATATCTCCACACATGTGATGCTGCTTTTCTGCTTCGGAAGAGTCAAACACTGACATACAGCAGCTTTAAAACATGGAAATTTATTGTTTTACCCCGGCGTTTTCGAATGCGTTTTCGTAAACGAATGCTGAAGTCTGTTTAACTGATTGTATTTTAATTTTATTACAACATCAACGCTGTTAAAGCAAGCTTAAGAAATTGAAAACCCTCATCTGTGGGGGAAAACACACTAGCTGTGCATATATAGCCCATTCGCACCCTGGCTGTTCCTCGGGCCGGCTTCATTGAATGGGTCTGTAAGAAAGTGATCTGTGCGAGAGCGGCGCGGCGAGGGAAGGTATGTGTGTTTGGCCCTGTTATGTGAGGACAGCAGAGAAGCATGTGTTGGAACGGAGCCAAACGTCTGCATCTGGGTGCCGAGTTCATCGAGGGCACATGAGGAGCGAGAGCCCTTAACATACACACACACTGCTCAATACTGACACCGTGTGGAGCTTCTGTCCTCACACACGATTCTGTGTGTGTGTGTGTGTGTGTGTGTGTGTGTGTGTGTGTGTGTGTGTGTGTGTGTGTGTGTGTGTGTGTGTGTGTGTGTGTATGTATGTATGTATGTATGTGTAATTGTGTTTGTGATTGTGTTTTCAAATGTGTTTGTGTGTGTGTGTGTGTGTGTGTGTGTGTGTGTGTGTGTGTGTGTGTATATGTTTTCAAATGTGTTTGTGTATTTCTGTGTGAATGAGTGTGTTTGTGTTAGCAAGTGTGTGAGTTTGTGTATGTTTGTGTTTTCAAATGTGTGTGTGTGTGTGTACACAGGTGTGGTGTGATTGAGTTTATGTAAATGTGTGAGAGTGTGTGTGTGTGTGTGTTTAAATGTGTTCACGTGTATGTGTGTGTCTGTAAATTAGTGTGTTTTCAAATGTGTGAGTTTGTTAGTGTGCTAAAGTGTGTTTGTGTGTGTGTTTGTGTGTATGAATGAGTGTGTGTTCAAGTGTGTGCGTGTGTATGTGTGCAGTCACAAGTGTGTTTGTGGGTGTTTTTAAATGTTTGTGTTTGGATGTAATTGTGTTTGAGTGTGTAAGTGTGTGTTTAACCATGTTTTTGTAATTTGAGTGTGTAAGTGTGTGTTTGTGTGTGTTTAACCATGTTTTGTGTGTGAATGTAATTGTGTTCGAGTGTGTGTGCGCATTTAACTGTTTGTGTCTGTGTGTGTGCCTGTTTGAGTGCAAGTGTGTTTATGTGTGTGTTTGTGTGCGTTTAATCATGTTTTTGTGTTTGTATGTGTGTGTGTGCTCGTATACTTGAGTATGTGTGTGTGTGTGTGTGTGCGCGCATTCGCAACTGTATTTGCGTGTGTTTGGTTGTGTGTTTAACCATGTGTTTTTTTGTGTTTGTATGTGTGTGTGCACGAATGTATACATGTGCGCACACATTCACAAGTGTGCTTGTGTGTGTTTAAAGTGTGTGTTTTAATGTTTTTGTTTGAATGTAATTTGGTTTGAGTATGTGCATGTTTGTGTGCGTGTTTAACTGTGTGTGTTTGTGTCTGTCTGTTTGTGTGTGCGCCTGTTTGACCATGTGTTTTTTTGTGTTTGTGTGTGTGTGTGTGTGTGTTAGTCCGTCTGCACAGGTCACAAACCCCAACCCCAGTGGCAGACACAACATCCCAGCGGCGACCCCTCTCCACAAATCCAAACAAAAACCCTGGACACCTCGGCGGCTTTACCACAACACCCCGTGTGCTGCTGACTGGCCCGCTTTCCCATAATCCCATTGGACACGGCCGCCACACACACACAGCTGATTGGACGGCAGCTGGAGTCGCCATGGAAACCAGAGGGATGATCAGGAAGCTGACAGGCTGCTCAGATTAAGTGCAGCGCTTCGCTTTTATTTGGGGTTTAGACCCTACACAACTCTATTAGCCCTCAAACTAATGCTCAAATCACACACACACACACACACACACACACACACACACACACACACACACACACACACACACACACACACACACACACACACACACACACACACACACACACACACACACACACACACACACACACACACACTTGAAAAGGACAGTTTACTTTGCATCTGGATTTAGATTACAGACCCTCCAGAATGTAGTGGGGACGTGAAGTGGCTACAAAAACAACACTTTACACAGAAATACAGATTATGTCCAGCAAACTAGATCTCTCTCTAGAATTATTCGCCCTCCTGTATATTTTTCCCTAATTTCTGTTTAACGGAGAGAAGAATATTTCAGCACATTTCTTTTCATAATAGCTTTAATAACTCATTTCTAATAAATGATTCATTTTCTCTTTACCATGATGATGCACAAATTTGACTAGACATTCTTCAAGACACTTCTATACAGCTTAAAGTGACATTTAAAGGCTTAACTAAACTCATCGGCCACTTTATTAGGTACACCTGTCCAACTGCTTGTTAACGCAAACTTCTAATCAGCCAATCACATGGCAGCACCTCAATGCATTTAGGCATGTAGACATGGTCAAGATGATCAAAGCAAGCATCAGAATGGGGAATAAAGGGGATTTAAGTGACTTTGAACGTGGCATGGTTGTTGGTGCCAGACGGGCTGCTCTGAGTATTTCAGAAACTGCTGATCTACTGGGATTTTCACGCACAACCATCTTTAGGGTTTACAGAGAATGCTCCGACAATGAGGAAACATCCAGTGAGCGGCAGTTCTGTGGGCGCAAATGCCTTGTTGATGGTCAGAGGAGAATGGCCAGACTGGTTCCAGCTGATAGAAAGGCAACAGTAACTCAAATAAGCACTCGATACAACCGAGCTCTGCAGAAGAGCATCTCTGAACACACAACACGTCCAACCTTGAGGCGGATGGGCTACAGCAGCAGAAGAGCACACCGGGTGCCGCTCCTGTCAGCTAAGAACAGGAAACTGAGGCTACAATTCACACAGACTCACCAAAACTGGACAATAGAAGATTGGAGAAACGTTGCTGCTCTGATGAGTCTCCATTTCTGCTGACACATTCGGATGCTCGGCTCACAATTTGGCCTCAACAACATAAAAGCATGGATCATCCTGCCTTGTATCAGCGGTTCAGGCTGGTGGTGGTGGTGTAATGGTGTGGGGGAGATTTTCTTGGCACACTTTGGGTTCATTAGAACCAATTGAGCATCAACGCCACAGCCTACCTGAGTGCTGCCTACCATGTCCATCCCTTTTTGACCACAATCTACTTATCTTTTAAAGCAGTGGTTCTCAAACTGTGGTACGCAGGCTTTCTTCTAGTGGTACGCGGAGGAATGAAATGTCATGTACATGCTACACAAATTTCAAAATTTATCAAAAATGATGTATATAATATGTCATATATGACATATAGCCTATATTTCTGATGTAATCTGCCACGTTTTTTAACTGTGCAGAGTTGTAGCTGCTTTACTGGGCCTACTGCGCTACTGTATTTCAATACTGCTCATTTTGGTGGTACTTGGAGATACAATTGTTTTCTGAGGTGGTACTTGATGAAAAACGTTTGAGAACCACTGTTTTAAAGGCTACTTCAAGCAGGATAACACTCCATGTCATAGAGCGTGAACATCTCAGGCTGGTTTCTTGAACATGACAATGAGTTCACTGTACTCAAATGGCCTCCACAGTCACCAGAGCTCAATCCAATATAGAGCAAAATCTCTGAGGAATATTTCCAGTTCCTTGCTGAATTTTGTCTTCTCATACTTCAGCCTCCACATCAAAGCTTCTGAAAGCAAAGAAGGTGCTCCAAGATTGGCCAGCCCAGTCACCAGACATTAACCATATTGAGCATATCTAGGGTAAGATGAAGGAGGAGGCATTGATGATGAACACAAAGACTCTTGATGAACTCTGGGAGTCCTGCTGAACACTTTCTTCTTCATTCCAGATGACTTTATTAATCAGTGATGTGAGTCATGTCAGAGATGTATGGATGCAGTCCTCCAAGCTCATGATGGAGTCAGACACAATATTCATTCTGTCTCCACTGCAGCAGGACTTTATATTCTATACTGGACATTATTTCTGTTCAGTGATGAGACTTTTGTCAAAACAAAGGCAGACCTACGGTCCTAATAAAATAATTAATAATCAAGACATGATCACATTTTACTCTGGTCAAATCTAGCGTCATCTAGAGGCCTTAGCCTTTCATATAAAACACTTCTGATACCAAATGATCAACTGTAAGTCCAGTTATTATTTGCTGTCCCTAAAGCTTGGATAGGCGACAAGACTTCTGTCAGGTAGTGTATAATTCAGACTCAACATTGCATGTCAGCTATGTGACTATTGTGGATGCGCACACTGCAATATCTATGCTGAAATTATATATCGTACAGCCCTAATTTGAAGAAATAAAAAAACTTTCAGCCACCTTTATTACTTTGTTCAGTGTTTTTCAGCATTCAATCAACTCCTGATGGATCAAATCCAGTATCCGTCACAGTTTGAGGCGGAAATGTATCAGACGGTGCTCACATTTACAGCTGTAGCTCATAACTCAGCGACCCACAGCAACAATACCGCCTTTCTCTGAGGGCTTCTCCTACAGGTCCCTCATGCCTCTTTCCCAGAGGTTTACATGCGGAGGTCACTCTGAGGTCAGCAGTGGATGAACTCAAAATGACCTTTCCTCATACAGCTGCCACCTGGCACACACACACACACACACACACACACACACACACACACACACGTACAGCTATATTTATGGAGACTCTCCACAGCTGTAATGATGGTTCTACTGTGCACACTGTATATTGTCAAAGACTCTAGACCAAGTAAGACGTGTCGCTCATTTTATTTTGAATGGGGAAAAGCATAACGGTCAATATTGCAAATTAAGCCCCGCCTACTAGTACAGGAGCCAATCAGAAATCGCTATACACTCAGGATTCTCCGGGTTGGAGACACAAACACACTTTTGCACACAGGGCTGTATTATACATCTGTCGCAATAAAGCGCAAGATGTGTTTGGCGTGATCTGTTGCTATTTTCAGACCAGCACAACCCTAATTTTCATGTTTTGCACCACGTTGTTTAAATACCAAATCCATTTGCGCTATTCTGTGGACTCATGTGTGTGCTGGTCTATAAGTGAGGTGTGTTAAGGTGCATTGTTGGCGCGTTGCTATTTTGAGGAGCTGAAATAGACCAACTTTGCCACTGACCAACTAAAAGCTGCTCTAAAGTCCAGCAGCGCGCGTTAGTTATGCACCTATGCAGGTCCATACGCTTACACACTGCTGAATACACACAGGATGAACAGCAACACACAAATATCTGTACAGATGAAAACAATTAAAGATTAAAATGATCCAGAAATGATGATTTTCTCCATCAGTATAAACAGCACTGCCTCCATGCCTTCTTCACCTCGGGGGGCTTTTTCAGTTTATTGATGACGATCTGCATCTGTATAATGTGATTATTATTAGCAGTAGTATTTATTATCTGTATATTTATATTTGTTTTAATAAACACAAGTGTAGATTTGTCCAGCTGTGGGGTTTTGGTCTTCTGACCACACTTCATTATTATTGTTCATTTATTCATTTGCTGGAGATTAGAACTGAATTTACTGTAGAAATAGTTGACAAATCTTTGCGCTTTACAAAGGAAAGTAAATATGTGGGCTAATGGATGCGTTTAGTGGAGTGAGTTTGCATCGTTTCATTACTCCACCAAAGTAAAGTAAAAGAGAAAGAAAAGAGGCTGAATGGAGGAGGCTCGTTCTTTATCCTCGCGCTGCAGATTCTCTGTTTAACTGTTTTCTCTCTAGTGAAGCGTTCAGTTTTTACGCTTATAAAATCTACCATGTAAATAGCAAATGCACCATGGAGCGACACAACTGACTCTTAAAGGGAATAAGAGACGAGACTCTAATTGGTTTAATGCAAGTTATGCTCAAAACACACCCAGAACTCATGAAGAGAATAAGCAAATTACACACATGGCAAGTTCATGTTTGGGATTTCTCATATATTTTCAAAACTGGCAAAAAATGTCAATTTATATACATGCGTACATACTGAACAGTATATATATATATGTATGTATATATATATATATATATATATATATATATATATATATATATATATATATATATATATATATATATATATATTCTTAGTTTATTTTAGGACATTTTACTTTAAAGACCAGGAAAAGAACTTATTCTTTGACATACCAAAAAATTAAAAATATTAATTTTAGAGGAAAATTTCATTATATATATATATATATATGTATGTATGTATTTATGTATGTATATATATATATATATATGTGTGTGTGTGTGTGTGTGTGTGTGTGTGTGTGTGTGTATGTATGTATATATATATATATATATATATATATATATATATATATATATATATATATATATATATATATATATATATATATATATATATATATATATACAAAAATATGCACAAGTTGAAATATATTACTCAAGTATGTTCATTTTTGCCCATACATCAGATTTGCTCATGGATTTTTATTCTGTACCTAACCCGACTCCTTACAGGAAACTTTGTGCGTTTTTACTTTAATAAAAAAAACTAATTCAGCATTTATAAGCCTTTTGAAAAATGTGAATATTGACAACGTGCTCATAAGTCACCTTCTCATGGTAATGTCATTATACAAATTTATGTCCTCACACTCACATCAACACAGAGAGAGAATGACCTGCACTAAAAGAGGAAGAGATGAACTTGGCTTAAGAGATTAACATGGCTCACTTTAAAAGTAAATATATGTAAGAAATGTAAAAAAAAAAAAAAAAAAAAAAATATATATATATATATATATATATATATATATATATATATATATATATATATATATATATATATATATATATATATATATATATATTTAAATAAAGAGCAAAAAAAGATGTCAAAATATATAATAGTCTTTTATTAATACTAAAATACTACATTTTCAATAAATAACCTAATATAATGCATAGAATATTAATCCACTTTATGTGAAAGGACAATCACTACAAGCATAATAATATTCATGAGGCCAGTCACATGATCACAACTAAGATCAGAGGTCAAACACCAGAATACACACACACACTGCTGGAATGCAACACAAATTCCTCAAGCTGCTATATAGAGACAGGAGGACATTAATACACATTCAAGACTAATGATGTGCTGCATTCGGGGGCCGTTTTAACCAATAATCAAATTAAAGCAGATTCTTAGGTCCTCAAGAAGTCTGAGGGCCCTCAATGAATACCTACAACCTTCTATAAATTATAATTAACATGGTTTTTTATCATATTTTGTATGGTGAAGGTCTAACAAATAGGATTTTAATCTAATTATTACAATGCCACCCCCATGATGAATCATTGGAACATTCCATTAGAACAGTGGAAACACAGCAAAGTAACACTGAAAGCAATTCACCTACCTTTTCCAGATAGATCTGAGTACATTTCAGCAGTTTCAGATGATTATATGTGATCTTATGCATTTACAAAATTGCTGTTAACACACAAGTTGATTTGACCAGACGTAATAAAGGCAGTGCATTAAGCTCAGCTGTTTTACTGAATGATTAGTGCAAGCACAAATAAAAGCACACTCATATCTGCACAAATAACAGAAAAAAAAAGGTTTGCAGATGTTGGAAGCCCCCTGGTGGACATTTGATGATCACACACATATTATAACCTCCACTGACAGCCATAATAATGTATATATATTTATATATTTGTAAAAGTCTTCATTGCAAAATCTGTGTTGGACATTTTAGTTATGCATGTAAACAAAATAATGCCATTCAAAATAAAACATCATCAAAAAATCATTTTTATAGGATTTAAATTTAAATAAGACTTTTTAAAATATAATTTCTAAACAAATCTTGGTGTATAAAATGACAAGAAATGCTTTTCAATTAAATCTAAAATGAGCATTGCAAAACCCAATTAATAAATCACAGATAAAGAAAAGTCATTAATAAAATTAACCACTCATAATAATAAGCATAAGATTAAATGTACTTACGTATCCCATTCTCCTCTGCATCTATCAGAACACCACCATGACCTGCGTTAAAGACAAATCCTAAATATTATATACAAATGACTTCAATTTATACATACTTATATAGTGGCGCAGTGGTTGCCTCACAAAGTTAGCTGGTTGGTGTCACCCCTAGAGTGCATGCATTGAACAGCAGAAATTATTTCAAGCTTTAAAAACATGAATAAAGTACTATAATAATATAAAATAAACACTTATTAAAACTAATAGCAATGCTGTCCCGTGCTGCTAAAGTCACTATACATGATTTAACTGCAGTCGGGCTTTGAGGAGGTATGAATGTAGAGAAATTTCATAACTCTTTTATCCCGATTGTTGTTTCTCATAATCATGGAGGCCAAAATCAAAACCCATTTTGATTAATCAAACAGTCTTGGTTAATAGTATTACGGTGAACTCGTAGCGAGCTTGACTTTCTGCATGTTTTATGTTGATTAAATTATTGGTAGGGACATTTCAGTAATTGGTGGATATTGGTGAGGACATGTCCCCTCCGTGCATGCCAACTGTACGCCCTTGAATCCTCGCATGTCAGAAATCTTGTGAGAAGTCTCTAATGTGTAAAGACCGGTTTTGTATTGATTGGTTTGGAGAATAAGATCGTCTGACGCCACTGTGTTTGACATTTGGGAGACTCGATGCAGTTACAATGAAGAATGACTTCATGGTTTGGGGTCTGAAAAACAGAGACGGAAACAAACGCACAGAATTCGCCTCTCACTCATTTTGTCTTTGTTACTGACTAATGTAATGTATTTGCACGAAGATATTATTGTAAAGCAGGGGTGTCCAAAGTCGGTCCTGTAGGGCCGGTGTCCTGCAGATTTTAGCTCCAACTTGCCTCAACACACCTGCAAGGATATTTCTAGGAAGCCTAGTAAGAGCTTGATCAGTTAGCCCAGGTGTGTCTGATTGGGGTTAGAACTAAACTTTGCAGGACACTGGCCCTCCAGGACCGAGTTTGGACATGCCTGTTGTAAAGCATCTAATAATATAGGCGGCAAGGTGGATCAGTGGTCAGAACAGTCGCCTCATAGCAAGAAGGTCACTAGTTCGAGTCCCAGCTGAGCCAGTTGGCGTTTCTGTGTGGAGTTTGCATGTTCTCCCAGTGTTGGCGTGGGTTTCCTCCGGGTGCTCCGGTTTCCCCCAGAGTCCAAACACATGCGTTATGGGGGAACTGATGAACTAAAATTGGCCATAGTGTATGTGTGTGCATGATAATGAGTGTGTATGGGTGTTTCCCAGTACTGGGTTGCAGCTGGAAGGGCATCTGCTGTGTAAGACATGTTGAAATAGTTAGTAACCCCTGATAAATATGAGACTAAGCCGAAGGAAAATTGATGAATGTTCACAGACTAGTTTTCTCTATCCACTAGAACCTTCTTCACTCATAGAATGAAAAAAACAACAACGCATTGAATGTAAAAACACACATTCACTCGCATGTTTTGAAAATCACAAACTGCTTGAGATATAACTGGACACAACAGATGGAAATTGTTTATGTGAAATCTTTTATTATCTAGTTTGTATTGACCGCATCGATCAGATCAGATCAATAACAAAGCTGCTAAATTACATTAAAAGTATTGATCCGCATGAATATGACAATTCATTTATTCACCCTGAAGTCATTTCAAATGCATGATTTAATTCGCTTAAGAGAGCAGAGAAAAACATTCCTACCATGTCTAAGAACTTTCATATATTAATTTGAGGGCTGTGCGATATTGAAGACAGATTTATTATGCAATAATATTCAAACATTCATTCAGTCATTCATTCATTCATTCGCCTTTAGCTTAGTGCCTTTATTTATTAGTGGCCGGCACAGTGAAATGAACCGCCAACTATTCCAGCATATGTTTTACACAGCGGCTACCCTTCCAGTCGCATCCCAGTGCTGGGAAACACCCATACACTATTATATTTACACACACACACACACACACAGACACACACACACACACACGCATACATACATACATACATACATACATACATACATAACGGCCAATTTAGTTCATCAATTCCCCTCACATGTGTTTGGACTGTGGGGGAACCGGAGCACTGAGAGGAAACCCATGCCAATACGGGGAGAACATGCAAACTCCACACAGAAACGCTAACTGACCCAGCCGGGACTCGAACCAGTGACCTTTCTTCATACGTGGATTACTCGATTAGCCGTATTTGGCTATTGACGATTTACGTGACACCGGATTGTTTCGTTCTTCAAAACTCATCAGAGAGTTGTTGTCAAGGCAACTGTTCTGTTAGCTCAAACCTGTTCAGGACCAGGATTATTTCATATGAACAGGATTAGATCTGCCTTTTCAAGCAAAGGTAACACTGTGAAGGAAAGTATGTAAATGCTGATATTTTCACTTGGATTATTGAATATTAATCAGATGATGTCATTACGCTGCTGTGCCGTCAGCCAATCGTTGGATTGCTAATCATGATTTTAAGGGATTTTGAGATCAGTTCATCCAGACATTTTAATCTGATTCGTGAACTTATTTGAAGAACCAAATTAGCCAGAGATCAGTTATCAAGATTAAAATTTCCAGGATCTGCCAGATCATCTTAGATAATTTAAGCGAGGTATGAAGAATGGACCCCAGGTCTGCCATCTTCCTTTCTTGATTGTTTGATTCAAGGTGACTACCCTAATTTAATTCATTTAATTTATTTTTGATGGCTAATTAAATTAACTAAAAGGTAACTTGCACACTAAAATATTATTTATTAACTTTAAGTAATGCGTTACTCGTTACTTACAAAAGTAATATGACGTATGTTACTTTTAACGCGTTGCACCCTACGTGTCCAAATAAAAACTTTCTTGTTCCTGAATAAAATTCTTCAAAATTCCTCCTTCAGTATTTACTTCTAACAGAAAATACAAATTGGGGTAAAGTTGTTTTTTATTTTACTTTTCCCTTAATTATTGTAAACGATACCGAGTCACTGTTAATGAATGAACGCAATAATATAAAACCAATTATTTTGATTTATTATGTTATATTGTTATATGAATTATTATACTGAATTATTCTGTATTCAGTACATCTTATGTTGTGTAATGACATTTTGCATGTAGCCTACATTAAAAGTTGATAAAACCCAAAACATACCGAACACTGACACAAACATATCGTGAAATGTGATCAATTCAACACCAAAGTAACATTTAGTTGATATTTAAAGTTATGTGTACACGTGTTAAAGTAAAATAGTCAACTGACACGAATCACGATCGACATCATAACAAATCACGATTTAAAACAACATAATAGCTTACCGCTGGATGATGCTTCAAGTTGTTTCTTCGAAAACTCAGTCTCGTGTGTTTTGTCCACCATATCTCTGGTTTGTTTTCATTAAAGTTGTCCTCTTTCCGTTGTTGTGGCTCATAACACGGAGAAAATAAACATGTTTGCAGTGACAGGATCAAACTTCCATCATTCCTGCCGTTACCTCCAGCCTGAGAGCATGCCGTGCGGGCGTGTGGGCGTGGTTATCAGAGCTCTGCAGCCAATCATCGGCGCCCACTGATGACGAAACATGAATATGCACTGTATTGAGAAGTAAATATTCAAAGCAGAAATTTGCAAAATACATATTAGAATGCTATTTATGTGTGTTAGAAAATGAAGCATTGGAAAAAACTGTAATGTTAAATAATGACAAAAAAGTATGACTTCTGTTATATTTCTCTGCTTTATTCTAAAGAAAAGGTAAAAATCATCTAATTGGTATTTATTTATTTATTTATTTATTTATTTATTTATTTATTTATTTATTTATTTATTTATTTTAGTCACTGTTATTATTTGTTTATTTATTTACGTCACTGTTATTATTTATATATTGTAGTCACTGTTATTTATGTATTAATTAATTCATTTTAGTCACTGTTATTAATGAATTAATTGATTTACTTATTTTAGTCACTGTTATTATTTTATTTATTTATCTATTTATTATCTATTGTAGTCACTGTTATTTATTTATTAATTCATTCATTTTAGTCACTGTTATTAATTAATTAGTTTAGTTATTTATTTTAGTCACTGTAATTACTATTTTTATTTATTAATTTATTATTATTTATTGTAGTCATTGTTATTTATTTATTTATTTATTTATTATTTATTGTAGTCACTGTTATTGATTTATTTATTTCAGTCACTGTTATTATTAGTTTTATTTATTTATTTGTCTTAGTCACTGTTGTGTATTTATTTATTTATTTATTTATTGTAGTCACTGTTATTAATTTATTATTTATTTAATGTTTTCACTGTTATTTATTTATTTATTTATTTCAAGCACTGTTTTTATTTTTATTTATTTATTTATTTGTTATTTATTGTAGTCACTGTTATTTATTTATTTATTATTTATTTATTTATTGTAGTCACTGGTATTTATTTATTTATTTATTTATTTATTATTTATTTATTTATTGTATTCACTCGTATTTATTTATTTATTTATTTATTATTTATTCATTCATTCATTCATTCATTTATTTATTCATTCATTCATTCATTCATTTATTTATTCATTCATTCATTTATTTATTTATTTATTTATTGTAGTCACTGATATTTATTTATTTATTATTTATTTATGTATTGTAGTCACTGTTATTATTTTATTTATTTATTCATTCTTTTATTTTTTATTGTAGGCACAATTATTTATTTATTTATTTATTTATTTTAGTCACTGTTATTTATTTATTTATTTTAGTCACTATTATTTACTTATTTATTTATTCATTTATTTCAGTCACTGTTATTATTTTTGTTATGTTTTTTGCTTATTTATAGATGTATTTAATTATTTCACTGTTATTATTTATTTATTTATTTATTTTATTGTTATAACTTATTTTATTTTATTTCCTTTTTTCAGTTGTTCATTAATATTATCAATCCTATTTATCTAAGTCTCTGTTCCTAGAGTATTTAATAATAATCTTTAAAATCTTGCAAATTTTGATTGCTTTTTAGTTGCTTTTTAATTTACACTAATACAGAGCAAAACGTTTTAACTCAGACCACAACACAACCACGTTTGGTATAGCTGCTGCTGTAAATCTACACTTGTGAATTTGAGCACATGATTTTTATAGCATTATTTAATAAGATGTAATATCTGCACACTCAATCTAATCGATTTTTCTAGGCTGCGTGTGGCCTGTAGATGTCGCAATGCACACATTTAATGCAGCTAACATACATTTACAGTCATTGTTTCAAAGCAACATGCAAACTTTACCCACTGTGACACCGCGTCGCCCTTACACTGTAAAAAGCAATTAGTTACTTGACTAAAAGCGAACAAACCTGGTATAAAGGGACAGTTCACTCAAAAATAAAGATTTACTCATTCACTCTCCCTCAAGTGGTTAACCTTTATGAGTTCCTCTCTTCCATTGAAGTCAAGAGAAAATATTCTGAAGCATGCTGGAAACCTGTAACCATTGACTTCCATAGGAAAAAAACAAATACTATGGAAGTCAATGGATCCCAGTTTCCAACATTTTTTAAAATATCTGCTTTTGTGTTCAACAGAAGAAAGAAACTAATAAAACAAAACTGCTGTAAGAGAACTGTTGAGTTGAAACTTATTTATAACAATTAATATTATCATTATCAAATATAATCAATTTGCAAACAGCTTAGAAGACATTCTGAAATATGTTAGAAGCCTGTAACCATTGACTTCCATTGTAGGAAAAACAAATACTATGGAAGTCAATGATACCGGTTTCCAACATTTTTCAAAATATCTGCTTTTGTGTTTAACAGAAGAGAGAAACTCATAAAGGTTTGAAACAAGCAAACAGAGAGTAAACAATGACAGAATTGTAATTTTTAGGTGAACTGTCTCTTTAAAAGAGACAATTCAACTTTACTTAAAAAAGTAAACAAACCTGTTGTAACTTAGAACTGTTAAGTTTAAACTTATTTATTATAAGCAATACTATTAAAATCACATATAATCTGTTGGCTTCCATAGGAGGAAAAACAAATATTACAAGTCAATGGCTACAGGTTTCCAACATTCTTCAAAATATCTTCTCAAACAGGTTTGTGAGAAGCGGAGGGCGATAAGGACAAATTATAACACAATGTTCATTTTGTGGGTGAACTGCCCCGTAACAGATTTCTCATTCAGCTATGCTTGCAAGATGTACTGTATGAAAAGCACCCAGCGCAGAATAAAGAATAAAGCCCTGAAGGCTGAATCGACATCTGATAGGTGCTCAGGTGTGCTTGTTTAAACGAACTGCAAAGCCAGTTTAATAGAAGGACGCTGAGAAAATGAGTGACATGTGGAGAGACACAAGTATTTGCATGACATTGTTGATTTCTAGGGAGGCGAGATGTTCAGTCCAGAGTGTTTCCTTTGCGCTGACATGATTTAAACACACCTGAACAAGCTAAACAAGTCTGAGTGTTAAAAAGCAACAGGTACTTTGCAAATGTCCAGTGTAAAAAAGAGAAATATATTACCATTTTAGGCCTATTTTTCTCTTTAAAATTATATATAAAATATTATATTATAAAATGCAAAAACATACGTTCACATTTAACTAAGTAACATTAAATAATTATGTTAGTACTTAAAAAAGACATGAGATTATAATATAACCCCCACCCCCCTCCAATCCAGCTTTCTAAAACTGGTCAAACATGCATTAAAGAATGTCCCTGGGTCTGGGTTGCATTCCCAAAAGTTTTGTTGCTATCAATATAGTTTGATGTTTCAGTCCACTTTGCAAAATACTATAGTAGTCCAGAGCAAATACTATAGTGTTTTTCACCCATACTATGGTAAAAGTGTGTTGTACTGTATAATTCATTTGAAACACTTTTAAAAACATCATCTCTAGTTTTGATAAACTTTTATAAATACTGTAGTGTTTTATATAATGTATTTAATTATGTTTTATCCGTTTAGGAAAGGTTTTTACTACAGTAAACTGTGGTGTATTGCAGTATAATATACCATATAGATGTAGAAAACTACAGTATTGGGTTATTTGTTTATATTACAATATTTGTTTTGTTACCATAGCAACTGTAGAATCACCACAACAAATTAATTACTATAGATGTTGTTACCATAGCAACTGTAGAATCACCACAACAAATTAATTACTATAGATGTTGTTACCATAGCAACTGTAGAATCACCACAACAGACCAATTACTGTACATGTTGTTACCATAGCAACTGTAGAATCACCACAACAGACCAATTACTATACATGTTGTTACCATAGCAACTGTACAATCACCACAACAGATTAATTATCATAGATGTTGTTACCATAGCAACCATAGAATCACCACAATAGTTCAACTACCATAGATGTTGTTACCATAGCAACTGTAGAATCACCACAACAGATCAATTACCATAGATATTGTTACCATAGCAACAGTAAAATCACCACAACAGATCCATTAGTAGTTGTTGTGTTACCATAGCAACTGTAGAATCACAACAACAGAGCAATTACTATAGATGTTGTTACCATGGCAACTGTAGAATCACCGCAACAGATCAACTATCATAGATGTTGTTACCATAGCAACTAATTCAAAGTTCTTTATGGTTCAAAAACACTACAATATTTACTACAAACTCCTATATTATTTTTTATATTGGATGTTTCCCAAATGCATAAACATCGCAAACACTTCGGCTTGAAGAAACACTGGCATATAATGGAAAGTAGTAGAGAAATTGCAGAACAGTTCTTTAAAAAAAAATCAAATAATATTAAAAATAGTGTCCAATAAGATCTCAGAGACGGATGGACGATTACACAGCGGATTCCACATTGGACACAAGAGCTCCATCTAATACTGGCTTTTTGTGTCTGTGTCTTGACCGCATGATTAATAAGTGGAGAAACAGATTTTCTGGGGCTGCAGGAAAAAGATCAAGCTGATCGAGTTTAACTTTAGTTCACGTCTGATAATGTCGTGCAGTCAAATAGATAATGCAAATGTGACTGGTGAACGAGTTGGTTAGCGGTTTGCCTGTGCTGTTTGTCTAGTTCCCTACTGTTCTCTATGCACTATTTAGTTCACTCACTTTAAAAAAATACTAAATAATCTGCAATGATTCTATGATTGCTATGATAACACAACAACTACAATAATATAAACAAAACATTCAATACACACTGTAAAATATCCCTAAATTAGCAGTTTTTGGTATTTTGTGATTCATGTTTTTATTTTCCCTATTTATTTCTACTTTTGAATTGCATTATGGATTGTTGTTTATTAACCTCAAAAAGTAACAATTTTTAATCTTAAAAAGTGAATTTTAGTAACATTTGTAATAGTATACAGTGCTATATCGTCTGGGTGGGTGTTGAGTATTACGCTACAAAAACCTTGTAATAAACTGCAGCACATTTTCTGTTATTTCAAACACTCATTTCTGTATTTATTTTACATTATTTTTTTTCAAATCAACTAAAATGTCAATAAAGCCACGTTGTTAAACTGTACACTCTAAAAAACTTTGAGTTATTTATTTAACCCAATGGTTGAGCTAAACATATTTGGTGCTTTGTTTGGTTATTTTTAACCTTTATTAGGTTATTTATTAATAACTCAACCAGTCGTGTTAAATATTGGGTGCTTTGTTGGGTTATTTTTAACCTTTATTTGGTAATTTATTCAACAACTCAACCAGTCGGGCTAAATATTTTAATTTCATTTGTGTGCGTAATGTTGTTTTTGCGTGATAAAGCTTATTTAAGCTATTTTGCACTAATAATGTTGTTATTTTTTAATCAAATTACCTCTCTGTGTCATGGTTTTACATCCATTTTCTCATCCAAGACCATCTTTTAGAAGCGTTTGGTTGTGGTTAAACTGTATTGTACATTGTGGACACAGTGGAGCCTGCTGCAGCTGCTGGACGGCCTCTACAGCACACAGAGCTCCATACTCTGCTCCATCAACACAGGGTTTTCTGCTTGCACAGTTTATAACTGTCTAGGCTTTTTTCTGTTTCTTCATTGTTTGTGATTCTTGATTTATTTTAACAATCTGGAACTAAAATGTAATAGGAATTTCAATATTTTTAATATTTTTGAAAACTGTATGTTATTTATTTACACAGCCATAATTATACAATTAATAGTAGTGCTAGTAATAGCATCAATAGTAATAAAAAATTTTTATCAAAATAACTCAATGCATTGGGTTAAATTATATATTGGGTTAAAATAACCCGTAGGTATAGTTGGGTTATATGTTGGGGTAGTTGTAACCCAACTATTTTAACAGTGTAGAGTTGAATTCTCAACATCAAAAGTGAAGAGCGCAGAGATCAACATCCCATAATGCAATTCACAACCGCAAATAAACACAAAACACGTAACATACTGTTAATTAATATTATTCACAGTGCAGTTTTCAACAACTTTGCAGTGGTTTTGTCCATCTGGTTTGACGCACAATCTTTCTAAGATCTAACCTTACCCTGAACAAATAAACAAGGCATTCAGGATCAGCAGAAAGTGACAGACAGGTTGATCAAGTTTAGGGCTGAACCCTGCAGGACAGTGGATGTCAAAGGTCAGAGGTGAGAAAACACCCACTTTAAAGGAATTGTAACAATTTTTGCCAAAAATGTATCCGCCCAACATATGAATGCATGCTTTTATGGTCCAGGGTCAAATATTATAGTATTTACCACACTTGTGAATGCTGCAGTATACTATATTTGACTGATAAACTGTAATAAATAGTGTATTGTGTGTTATTTTGTTTTTTATTACAATAAACTGTGCTGTTTTGTAATAACAAACCCTATAGTTGTAAAAAAGGACAGTATAAGTTGAGTTTTTAATTTCTATTCCTGGGGAAATCTGCACTTTTAAAATGCATATAATAATGACCTTTAAAAAAAAATCAAATGCAGACAAATAATAATAATCTATTATTTGTTTGCACTTCTTCTGTCTTAAAAGGAATGTTCACCCAAAAAAGAAAATGACTTATTACCCTCCCTCAAATGCTTCCAACATTTATAACTGAAGAAAGAAACGTAGTAAAGGGTGAATAAATCATGGCAGAATTTTTTTATATTTGGGTGAATTATCCCCTTCATATGTTTTAAATCAGTGTTTCTCAACCACCCTGCTGGAGGGCCACCAACACTGCATGAATCGGATGTCTCCTCTGTCTGTCACACCCATTACAGGTCTTTCAGTCTGCTAATGGGCATAGTAATCTGAATCAAGTGTGTTTGATTAAGCAGACATGGAAAATGTGCAGAGTTGGTGGTCCTCCAGGAATGTGGTTGAGAAACACTGTTTTAAATATACATATTAATATTTAAATTAAGTGAACAGCTTTTTTTTCAGGTTTTTCTTTTAATACACTAATCCTCCAGTTATCCATTCACTATCCCATAAAACAGTTATAATGTTTCCTTTGGGAATTCTGTAAATAATATTAGTTTTTTGTATTTGAGGCGTGTTTTGTATTTCATTCATTCCATCAATAGAATAACTTTTAATATTATAATTAAAAGCAATAACAGCGATGTTAAATGTGTATATTTTATCCAGTGTACGAGTAATTATTGTCGAACCATAAAAATAAATATTCATAAGGCAAGAAGACCCCGCCCACTCAGCACACCCCAATTAGCACGCAGAACAGCTATCGTCTGTCATTTTTTTATTACATAGAAAGCATATCACTGATATTAAAATATGTATATTTAAAGAATCCAGTGTACCTGTAATTATTGTCGAACCATAGTGTCGAACGATGCTATAAAACATAAATATTCATAAGACAGGCCCCGCCCACTTAGCACACTCATCCAATCAGCTCGCAGAACGCCTATCGTCTGTCTTTTTATTTCACACTTTTATTATATATTAAGAATAACAATGATGTTAAAATATGCGTATTTAAAAATTCCAGTGACAGTGAACCATAAACCATAGTGTCGAACAACGCTTTAATAAATAAATATTTATAAGGCAAAACAGGCCCCGCTCCCTCAGCTCCCTCATCCAATCAGCGCGCAGAACGGCTGTCGTCTCAGGGAAGTGTCGAGCTCGTGAACAGATGACAGCTGAGAAGAGACTGCAGAACCGGTTAGCCTACTCTCCGTCCACGTTAATAACGCGATGGAAGTGTTAATATCTTACATTCAGAGTCAAACGGGATAACGCCTGCTGTGTTATTAGCCATTCAGTGGGCTAAAGATAGGCTAATTTTCGGCGGGGGATCAGGAGCGCGCATGTGAGGTTTGATACGTTACTCTTCTTAAACATTAGCGGCTAACGCTTTAACCTTTGCTTTATATACTTTCTTTCAGAACTCATTTGGTCAAACTAACACATTTATAACCACAGTTTACAATTTCACGTGTGATATTTTGTTCATCGCAGGTGCATGCCTTGTTTTTGACTCGAATCGCTTCAAAAATGCTGCCTAGACCGCTTAGACCAGCTTAGAAACAAGCTTTTCCACTAAAGCACAATTAAGTTAGCGTAAACATTGCGCTTTACGTAATATATAATAAATGCTTTCCTACAATCCGTCATTCTGACTACTGTTTGTCCCTACAAACCACAATGAATGACATCAGGGCGTCAGTGTGTTTTAAAAAGTGTTTATGAGTCGTTTCATCAGCTTTATATTCACGAATATTCACAAATTTAGTTTTATTCTTGGCTTACTTCAGTTGTTCAGTCACAGATAAAACATTAACAGTCATTATTGAACTGTTATATAATGGTGACTTGACTTAATTTCCCTCTGTAGTCTTTTAAAGTAGGTTATTATAAGGAGTAAAAAGATTGTAACACACAAAAATAGTTGTTTCACTATAATTCCTGTACATATTTGAGGTAAAGTTAGTATTCACACATTCAGACTTTCTTTAAAGATATCAATATCAAAGTATTTGTTGCAAATTCTAAATAGCACTGCCCTTGACGCAAATCTGTGCCTATTGTGAAGTGAAATTGACGCAGAAATAAAGTGAATTTGATGTGAAAATGTTCACTCGTCTATTTACGTGCGATTTATTTATATAGCATGATTTATTCACAAGTTCCGCATCTGGCGTGAACACAGCATAATGGCAGAAAGCTGCTTCTCACTCAGGGCTGTTTATGCTAATGATGGGGAGATGGTCACTAGTGGGCGGGGCTTCCCCCCTCTGATGACACGTACAAAGGGAGAATTTCAATCAGAGTGTTTCTGCAGACTGTTTTAATCAAGTCTGATTATAAAAATATAGTTAATTAATTTGTACCATTAGAGCCTGGTTATATTCACACACTTGTGTCACACAACTGTGTTTAAACCCCTTATAAAAGTGATTTTTGCATAATAGGTCCTCTTTAAATGCAGCATGTCGTGTTAGTGTGTTTGTATGCGTTGTGTTTCAGAGCTAACTCTCATGTTTTGTTTGTGCTGCTTCCAGATGGAGGCTTCCGGAGCGTCTAAATGGACACTGAAGTCCGATGCGAGCTCAAAACCGTTTCCCTACTGTTGCTCGGGCTGTGATGGCAGTGAGGAGCTCTTGCGTGGAAAGTTTTTCCGCAACAGAACTAAAGCCAGGAGTATGTCTATGCCATCAGCACAGAGCTCTGCTAAATTCAGGTAATCCAAAACACACTTTGACTAATTTTGAAGCTTCTGTGAATTTAAAGTAGATGTTAGCATCAGTGTGTTAGTCTTAAGGATATCTATAACCCAAAACTGTGACAAAATTCACATTTAGAAGATATAACCTGATATAAACATCCAAAGTTTGCAGTTTGTCACTTACGCATAAATTGGTCATTTATTTTTTCGACGTCTCCTCATGCTTCAGTTTTAATCAAATCTTCTGACCAATCAAATGCTCTCTAGAGTCTGACATGCCCCGCCCCTTCTTTTCACTGGCTCTTCATTTGATGCGCTTGAGCTCAGCCACTCTCACTGGCAGAGCGGTGAGAAAACTAAACACTATTGGCTGTTTTAAAAGGGGGAGGGGCTAACATATACCCCGCCCTCTCTTCATGTTTCAGTGGAGATTATGTCAGATATCGAATAAAAATTTCAAAGCACAGCTTGATTATGCACAATTAGGATCAGTGTAGGGTAAGATTACTTTTAAAAGTTTGATATTACTTTTTTAAAGTAGTTAAATGTGTTACTTAGATACTTCTTAAGGAAACTAATGTGAAAGTATATGTTATTATGTTGTTTTTCTTTTTGTAAAGATTAAGACCATGTCCACACTAATACTTTTTTGTTTAAAAATGCATATTTTTCTCGCCGTTTCGGCCTGAAGTCCACAACGAGATGGCATTTTTATAAATAAAAAACAGATCTTTTTGAAAACACTGTCCACTGTGTCATGGTGACTCAGTGTTTAGCACAGTAAGAAGGTCGCTGGTTCAAGTCTCGGCTGGGCCAGTTGGCATTTTTGTGTGAAGTGCGCTAAAGAAGAATTGATTTATTTAATTGGTTGTAGTGTATGAGTGTGTGTGTGAATGTGAGAGTGTATGGGTGTTTCCTATTACTGGATTGCAGCTGGAAGGGTATCCGCTGTTTAAAACGTATGCTGGAATAGTTGGTGGTTCACTTCGTTGTGGCGACCCCTGAAATAGAGACTAAGCCAAAGGAAAATGAATGAATGAATGTCCAAAGTGGTTAAATTTACATGCGCAGTACATGAACAAAAGCATTTTCAGTACTTGTATTGTGGATGATTGAAAGAATTCAAAACCATAGTGTGGACACTGAGCGTTTTTAGACAAATTGATCCAAATTAGTGTAAACGTAGCCTAAGATTGTAATATTTTTAAAAATCTAAGCACTTTATTTATTGAATTTTTTAAAATAATTTTGCTCAAAACAGAAAAACAAACAGTCAAAAACATCAAAAAAGTAATATGTAACTTTACAAAAAATACTTTACCCATGTATTTAATCATTAATATTGTGTGCTTCTTGTTTTTAATAATTTTTTTCTTGTATTTAATCTTTATTATAATGTTCTTCTTGTTTTTAATCATTTTTTCTTGTATTTAATCTTTATTGTAATGTTCTTCTTGTTTTTAATCATTTTTGTCTTGTATTTAATCTTTATTGTAATGTTCTTCTTGTTTTTAATCATTTTTTTCTTGTGTTTAATCATTAATATTGTGTGCTTTGTTTTTAATCATTTTTGTTCTTGTATTTAATCTTTATTATAATGTTCTTCTTGTTTTTAATCATTTTTTCTTGTATTTAATCTTTATTATAATGTTCTTCTTGTTTTTAATCTTTTTTTTTCTTGTGTTTAATCATGAATATTGTGTGCTTTTTCAGTTTTGTCATTTATTTATAGCTTGAATCACTTACGCTTTGTAAAATCAAATATCATATATCAATTCAGATTGGCTGGGTAGTTGTGGTGTGGATTTGATTCTTTTACATCAAGACTTATGTTTCCATCTTCATAGTTTTCATCATGGTTGTGACTGTGTGAACACGCCTTTAGGACCTGTTTTACTGGACCAAACACTGTGCATGGCTTAACCGCAAGTTACTTAGGGCAAATTACAGTCTAAATTATTTAAATGCTAGCTTTCAATGATTTTCCATTGTACACTGATCTACAGTATGATTTTTTCTGGCTCGAGGCTAAGTGCTTTTTGCTAGTAACAATACGAGTTAAACACCTGTTGGAATGGTGTTTTAATGTTCATTATGTGTAATACTTGAACCATGTCTAGTTATTGTAACTTTCTTTTTCTGAGCAGTAGTTTTCTGCAGGGCGGCACGCTCGTTCATGCACATGCATGATGTGTGAAGTATTGTTATTTTGCTATTGCACTATTACTCAAAGTTAATTTTCTTATTTTACAGCACAACAGTTACATTATTATAGTATATTTCTTTTCTTTCTTTTATTTATTTATTATTATTATTACTTACTTACTCACTCACTCACTCACTTACTCACTTTCTCACTCACTCACTCACTACCAGGGCCATTTATTTCGTAACATCTCATTTTTATGAGGTTGGTAATGTCTAACCCCCAACCTGGAGGACCAGGACAATTTAGCTTACCCAATTCTCCTATAGCACATGTGTTTGGACTGTGGGGGAAACCGGAGCACCCAGAGGAAACCCACGCCAACATGGGAGAACATGCAAACTCCACACAGAATTGCCAACTGACCCAGCCAGGACTTGAACCAGTGACCTTCTTGCTGTGAGGCGACAGTGCTACCCACTGAGGCTCCATGCCACCCTATTATTATATATATATATATTTGATATTACGATTATTATTATTTTAATAGTTATACTAAATTTGGAAAAATTTGAACGATTTATGATAGTTATATTATTTAAATAAAATAGTTATTATATAAATATAGTTGCGCTATCACTCAATTAATTTACTTATTTTACAGCATAAAAGTTACATTATTAGAATATATATATATTTTTTCAAATAGTTAGTTAATGGTAATTGCAATACAAAAAAACAGTATTATTATCATTGTTGTACTGAATTTGTAAAAAATGAAATATTTATAATAATTATATTATATAAATTAAAAATAAAATAGTTATTATAAATATAATGGTTGCGCTGTTACTCAATTCATTTACTACTTGTAATTGCAATTTTAAAAATCTCTATTATTATTTTTTTTTTACTGAACTTGTCAAAAATGTAAATATTTAAAATTAGTTATATTATATAAATAAAAAATAAAATAGTTATTATATAAATATAATAGTTGCGCTATTGCTCAATTTATTTACTTATTTTACAAAATAAATGTTACAGTATTATAATATATTTATGTATTTTTTTTAAATGTTAATGTAATTGCAACAAAATCCCTATTATTATTATTACTATTATTATTATTATTATTATTATAGTGAATTTGTAATAAAGAAAATATTTATAATAGTTAAATTTTATAAATAAAGAATAAAATAGTTTTTATAAATATAATTGTTGCGCTGTTACTCAATTCATTTACCAATTTTATAGCACAAAACTTACATTATCATAATATATTTATTTCTTTTTATTTTGTTGAAAAATGTTACTGGTAATTGCAATAAAAATCCCTATTAATATTATTATTATTATTATTACTATATTACTATTGTCTATTACTTGACAGTCTCTAGTTACCTAGTGTACTGTCTGCATAAGTGTGTATATAGTTTTATCTACAGTTTAACACATGATTGCTCCATCTTACCGCATACTTTCCACAACTGCATCAGTCTTTCCACACTTTTGCAACACTTCTGCTTTAGTAAATGTTGTATAAGCTCTGTGTGTAATGTTGGTTGTCATGTGGCTAATGGGGAAATTCAGTATTTTGATCATACTCTGTATAGCTTATTAGCAACTGCTGTCTTTCGCGCTGTAATCCAGCATTTATAGTTAAATCTAAAATTAAATAAACAATATTTGAAAGAGGGGTTGCATGGTGGCCCTATTATTTATTATTGTCAAAGTTATTAGCTAATTTATATTGTATATAAACTAAATATTATAAATAAAACCTATTTTAAAATTAAATTAAAATTAATTATTTAATAAATAGTTCACCGTTCTATCAGCTGAGATACTGATATTTTAGTGTTCAAATAGTCTTTCATTCATTTTCATTGGGTTTACTCACTTATTTATCAAGGATCTCTACAGTGGAATGAACCGCCAACTATTCCCGCATATGTTTTAAAGCTGATTTATACTTCTGCGTTCTGCTTCTACTCATGGACGCATAGCCCTCGCCTGACGTGCACCTCTCAAAAAATGCAACTACCTGTCGCAACGACGTGTAGCTCAAGCTCTGTGATTGGTCGGCTTGGTAGTTCTGACGAGTGTGGGTGGGATTGAGAGCTGCGCGAGCCAGATGGCGCAATTGTTTACAAGTGTGGAGTCCAGTGAAGGAGCTCCAGATGGAAAGTTTTGTTTTGTGTTTACCTCAAGATAAAGGTTGTTGCACGTTCGCCGTTTCCTGCCTCAAAATGAGCGGGTTTGAGCCACTTGTACATTTAAGGAAGCGTTTAGAAAAAACAAAGCACCAGCAAAAAAACTTGACACAGAGGAACATAAACACCTCACTGCCAACTAGCGTTTCGAAAGTGTTATTACAGCCTGCAGAAGAATTAATGCACAGCTAGCGTGCATGACATGCGCCGTGGGTCACGCCGATCACTTGAAGCAAAAGTATAAACCAGGCTTCACGCAGCAGATGCCCTTCCAGCTGCAGCCCAGTACTGGGGAAACACCCATACACACTCATTCACACACACTCATACATTATGGCCAATAGTTCATCAATTCCCTTATAGCGCATGTGTTTGGACTGTGGAGGAATCCAAAGCACCCGGAAGAAGCCCACGCCAACAAGAGCATGCAAACTCCACACAGAAATGCCAATGAACCAGTGACCTTCTTGCTGTGGGGCCACAGTGAGCCACCGTTTCTCCCCGTTTGTACAACTTCTTCAAAAAAATATATCTAAATAAAAATAAAGAAAATTGCCATTTTCCTTTGTTTGTCTGTAAGGATAGTTTGTGAAGAGGTGACCAGAGCTCTTTGACACCTGAGATGAGAAAACAGAGACTGGGCTGTCAGATCAAATGTTGCTGCCATTCATCTTTATGTAAACACGATAGCTGATATACAGAGGAAGTCAGAATTATTAGATTAGATTAGATTAGATTCAACTTTATTGTCATTACACATGCACAAGTACAATGCAACGAAATGCAGTTTAGGTCTAACCAGCAGTGCAATAGCAGCAAGTGCAGTTATAGAAAACTATGGTGATATTTACAGATGGATGTACTATCAACATTATATACAGATTGGATAAGCTATGAGCAGATTTACTATATATGAATATGGGTTAGGGTAATATTTCACCCTTTTGCGAATTCTTTCAAATATTTCCCAGAAGATGTTGAACAGATTCAGGAATTTTTCACAGTATTTCCTATAATATTTGTTACTTCTGGAGAAAGTCTTATTTGTTTTATTTCGGCTAGAATAAAAGCAGTTCTTAATTGTTTTAAAGTCATTTTAAGGTCAATATTATTAGCCCCCTTTAAGCAATATTAGTGTTTGATTGTCTCCAGAACAAACCACTGTTATACAATGACTTGCCTAATTACCCTAACTTTACCCTAATTACCCTAGTGAAGCCTTTAAATGTCACTTTAAGCTGAATACTAGTGTCTTGAAGAATATCTAGTCTAATATTATGTGCTGTCATCATGACAAAGAGAAAATAAATCAGTTATTAGAGATGAGTTATTAAAACTATTATGATTGCAAATGTGTTGAAATCGGGGATAATAGTAAACAGGAGGGCTCATAATTCAGACTTCAGCTGAATGTGGTGACCTGTATCTTGATATGAGATGGTTATCATTCTGTTGCACAGCCCTACTTGTGTCCATTATCTTTGCTTTACGGCTTTGTTATATTCTTGAAATTGAAGCCGAATGCTGTGGTGAAATCATATCTCTGTTCTGCTCTTTCACAGGAGGACACAATCACTTCATGGACCAAGCCCTGTCACCACATTTGGGCCCAAAGCCAGCATACTGAAGAACCCTAAAGCTGTCATGTGAGTCCATAATAAACTATTCATTTTGACATATTACTTGACCTGTCACGTTAATCAATACATCGAGTTATCGCACAGCACATATACGTGACCTCAAGCATTTTTGGCCATGCAATATATATATCGCCCATACAGAAAAAACAATTCTAGCAACATTTGAGCTGATTGTGCAACATCTCGAGCTCTACTGGAGGTGTCAGTGTCAGCATGGGTAATAAAACACTGTAGTATTTACTATAAATTACTATGGTATAATTTCATGTGAGTGTCTGACAGCTGAAAATAGATCTGGTAGCAGATATCGCAGCCTCTGTTACTCTTTATCTTATTAACATTTATTATTATTTATTTAGGATCTGTGTTTTCACATTCTGACTCCAGTGCCTCATTATCAGACTGTTAACATGACTATAATTAACTTAAGAATGAAATATGAGTCGGCGCCAGTAGCCTAGTGGTACTGTGCGCTGACATATAGCACCAGTGTGCTCGTGGCGACCCGGGTTCGATTCCCGTCCCGAGGTCCTTTGCCGATCCTTTCCCTCTCTCTGCTCCCAGTGCTTTCCTGTCTGAATTCTCTACTGTCCTGTCACAATAAAGGTGAAAAACCCCTAAAAAAAAAAAAATGAATGAAATATGATGTCTTCTTTGAAAGAGTGCACTTGCATTGTGATGATATTGTATTGTCATTCTGGTCTTATATAATGAGTGGCATAAAATGGTCTTAAATTGATAATAATTTTTTTATTGCAATATATTTTGGTGCAATTTATAGTACGACAAAAAATAGATATCATGATATCATGGCTCATCTATCTATCTATCTATCTATCTATCTATCTATCTATCTATCTATCTATCTATCTATCTATCCATCTATCCATCCATCCATCCATCCATCCATTCATCCGTCATCCATCCGTCATCCATCCGTCATCCATCCGTCATCCATCCGTCATCCATCCGTCATCCATCTATCTATCTATCTATCTATCTATCTATCTATCTATCTATCTATCTATCTATCTATCTATCTATCTATCTATCTATCTATCTATCTATCTATCTATCTATCCATCCATCCGTCATCCATCCGTCATCCATCCGTCATCCATCTATCTATCCATCTATCTATCCATCTATCTATCCATCTATCCATCTATCTATCTGTCTATCTATCTATCTATCTATCTATCTATCTATCTATCTATCTATCTATCTATCTATCTATCTATCCATCTATCCATCTATCCATCTATCCATCCATCTATCCATCTATCCATCTATCCATCTATCCATCTATCCATCCATCCATCCATCCATCCATCCATCCATCCATCCATCTATCTATCCATCTATCTATCATCCATCCATCCATCCATCCATCCATCGTCCATTTACCTATCATCCATCCATCCATCCATCCATCCATCCATCCATCCAGCTGGGCATACATTATTTTTGTATCTATATTAAACTAGATTAAAATAGTTCATTTGAGTTCTGCTGAAGGCATTCAGAATATGTGTGCTTCCCAAATAATAAGTCTTTGAGAACGGGTTTCTCAAGCCAGGTGAGAAATGCGGAAGTTTTAATTAATAATTTATATAATTTTTTATTATAATAATTTAATTATAATAATTTATAATTTCGGCCTGGTGCTAATTGATCGGCTGTATATTTTTTCCCCTATTTCTGTTTAACGGATAAAAGATTTGTTCAACACATTTCTAATCACAGTAGTTTTCATAACTCATTTCTAATAGCTGATGTATTTTCTCTTTTCATGATGACAGTAAGTAATATTAGACTAGATATTCTTCAAGACTCTAGTATTCAGCTTAAAGTGACATGTAAAGGCTTCACTAGGGTAATTAGGGTAAAGTTAGGGTAATTAGGCAAGTCATTGTACAACAGTGGTTTGTTCTGGAGACAATCCAAAATAAATATTGCTTAAGGGGGCTAATAATATTGAGCTTAAAATAGCTTTAAAACAATTGAAAACTGCTTTTATTCCAGCCGAAATAAAATAAACAAGACTTTCTCCAGAGGAACAAATATTATCAAACATACTGTCAAAAATTCCTGAATCTGTTCAACATCATTTTGGAAATATTTGACAAAGGAGGGCGAATAATTCTGACTTCAACTGTTTATAGCTTACTCTTCTAGGCAAGGCAAGGCAAGGCAAGTTTATTTATATAGCACATTTCATACACAATGGCAATTCAAAGTGCTTTACATAAACAAGAATAAAAGAAACAAGTAAAATAAAAATAAAAACAAAAATAAAAATGCATAAAACAAAACAAAACATAAAAACAGGTAAAATGTGATATAAAAGAATGAAGAAGAAGAGAAAAACATAATTAAAATTCTGTGCATAATTAAAGGGGCAGGTGTATCTGATCGCTTTATTCAGTGCATCCTAGTTTACATTGGCATATAGTGCTGGAATTGGAGATCTGAAACACATCCGTTTAGTGCCGACACAATCATTTGGTCAACTGTAAATGCAACCATTTCAGAAATCAGAGTAGTGTCGGATGATTATTGTACCAGTGCTGACCGCAGTGTTGGTTGATATCTGTGCATTCAGGCATATTCAGGATCCAGCCAGGCAGAGGCTGACGTGGAGCAAACCACCCAAAAGTGTCCTTATTATAAAAAAGATCAGAGACGCCGGCCTCCTGCAGCCTTTTAAAGAACTCTGCACTTTCCTGACACAGGTGAGAGGAGTGAATGGCACTGAACGCTGCAGAAATCAGGAATGCAGACGGGGCATTTTAGGAATGTGAGTTGTGTGCGTGCTTGTGTGGGTGCGTGTGTGCATGTGTGCTTGCCTGAACGTTAATGCGCTTGTGCATGCTTTTTTGTGTTTGTGTGTGTGTGTGTGTTTGTGTGTGTGTGTGTGTGTGTGTGTGTGTGTGTGTGTGTGTGTGTGTGTGTGTGTGTGTGTGTGTGTGTGTGTGTGTGTGTGTGTGTAGCAGATCGCGATCTTAATATATAAATTGATATGAACATTACTCTTCCCTACTGGCTACACGTGCGTGCATGCGTGTGTGTGTATGAATATGTGTGTATGTGTGTGAGTATGCAAGTATAATTGTGCGAGTGTGTGTGATTACGCGTGGTTGTGCATTTGTGTGCACCAGTGTGTGAGTGCTCCAGTGTGTGCACTTGCATTCTTGTGTGCGTACCTGTGTGTGTGTGTGTGTACGTGTGTGTGTGTACGTGTGTGCATGCTTGTGTGTGTGTGTATGTGTGCGTGCTTGCATGTGTGTGCAAGTGTGAGTTTGTGTGTGTGTGTGCACGTGCATGCTTGTGTGCGTACGTTTGAGTGTGTATGCGTACATGTGAGTGCATCTCTGTGGGTGTGTACGTACGTGCGTGCATGCTTGTACGTGTGTCTGCATATGTGTGCGTGCTTGCATGTGTGTGTCAGTTAGTGCGTGTGTGTGTTTGCGCGTACATGCGTGTGTGTGCGTGTCTGTGTGTGCTTTTGCGTGTGTGTGTGTGTGCGCATGCACGCTTGTGTGTGTACGTGTGAGTGTGTATGCGTACATGTGAGTGCATCTGTGTGTACGTGCATGCATGCTTGTACGTGTGTGCGTGCGTGCATATGTGTGCGTGCATGCATGTGTGCAAGTGTGAGTTTGTGTGTGTGCACGCTTGTGTGAGTGTGTATGAGTACATGTGAGTGCATCTGTGTGTGTGTGTGTGTGTGTGTGTGTGTGTGTGTGTGTGTGTGTGTGTGTGTGTGTGTGTGTGTGTAAGTACGTACGTGCGTGCATGCTTGTATGTGTGAGTGTGCGTATGTGTGCGTGCTTGCATGTGTGTGTGAGTTTGTTTGTTTGTGTGTGTGTGTGTGCGCGTGCGCATGTGTTTGAACGTGTGTGCACATGTGTCAAACTATAGATGTGAGTGAGTGAGTGAGTGAGTGAGTGAGTGAGTGAGTGTGTGTGTGTGTGTGTGTGTGTGTGTGTGTGTGTGTGTGTGTGTGTGTGTGTGTGTGTGTGTGTGTGTGTGTGTGTGTGTGTGTGTGTGTGTGTGTGTGTGTGTGTGTGTGTGTGTGTGTGTGTGTGTGTGTGTGTGTGTGTGTGTGTGTGTGTGTGTGTGTGTGTGTGTGTGTGCATGTTGGTCTTGTGCTGCTGCAGTGGTTTGTCTGGTGTGCTGGTTTTCAGCTTATTCCTCCAGACAGGAGCTGACAGAGGGATGATTTCAGCACAGGCAGGTGTTTGTGTCTGTGTAAATCACTCACATTAATAAAAGAGTAAATATAAGCAGGGAGGCCACATTTATCACAGTTCCAAAAGTACAAACAAGAACCGGCGGAGTGAGATGACGAGTGCTGTTTCTAAGAAATCTGAGGAACTCTTAAGAAGCTTGCCTGCAGGCCAAATCACACACACACACACACACACACACACACACACACACACACACACAAACACACAGAAGAGAACAATAGCATGAGCATTCCTAAAGGTCACACCCGTTCTGTATGTTTATGTTTATTTTATTTTATTTTATTTTATTTTATTTTATTTAGAGCATTTCTAAAAGACACACCCACACCTGTACTCATTTGTAAATGTATTTATTTATTTATTCATTTACTTTTAATAGCAAGAATGTTCCTTAAGGTCACGCCTGTATGTGATATTTTATTTCATTTTCTTTTCTTTTTAATTTTTTTATTCTTTCTTTATTTATTTGATTTATTTTTTTAATTTAAATCAATATAATCTTTATTGATTTTTTTTAATTTATTTTATTTTGGCCATTTTTATTGGACACACTTCTGTACTCATGTTTTATTTATTTATTTTATTTTTTGTGTTTTAATAGCAAGAACGTTCCTTAAGGTCATACCTGTACGTGATATTTTATTTAATTTTTTTATTTTAATATAATTTATGTACTTTTGTTTTGGTTTTTTTTACATTTTTTTGTTACACTTTTTATTTTATTTTTTATTTTATTTATTTTATTTTGACCGTTATAATAGAAAACGCTCCTGTACTTATTTAATTTAATTTAATTTAATTTAATTGTATATATTTATTCATTTATTTATTTTATTTTTTATTCTTAATAGCAAAAACGTTCCTTAAGGTCACACCTGTATGTGATTTTTTTTATTTTTATTTTTTTATTATTATTATTATTCATTTAATTTTAATTTTATTTTATTTTGAGTATTCTTTCAAAACACACTTACATCTTTACATATATTTTATTTAGATTTTTTTATAGCAAGAACATTCCTTAAGATCACACATGTATGTGATATTTTATTTTATTTCATTTTTTTTCTTTATCTTATTTATATTAAAAATTGAATTAAATTTAATCTTTATTTATTTATTTAATTTATTTTTTATTTTGAGCATTGCTAAAAGACACACTCACAACTGTACTCATATTTCATTTAGTTTTATTCATTCATTAATTTATTTTTAATAGCAAGAACGTTCCTGAAGGTCACAGCTGTATGTGATATTTTATTTTGTTATTATTCTTTATTTTATTCTATTTTGAGCGTTTATTTAAGGACACACTCACACAAATACATATAGCAAGAACATTCCTTAAGGTCACACCTGTATGTGATATTTTATTTTGTTATTATTCTTTATTTTATTCTATTTTGAGCGTTTATTTAAGGACACACTCACACAAATACATATAGCAAGAACATTCCTTAAGGTCACACCTGTATGTGATATTTTGTCTTATTATTATTATTTTATTATTATTATTATTATTTTATTCCTTTTACTTCAGTTTACTTTATTTTAATAACTGATTTTATAAGTATGTGATTAGTGATATTCTGTTTTAATCTGAACCACTGCCGTGTCACTGACGCCTTCATCATGCTTCCTTTAAAAGTGCCTGCGTGAAGTGCTCCTCTATTAAAAACATCAATTTAGTGATATCAAACTTAACATGGTGGTTGTTTATCCTTGTGTCTTTCAGCAAAAAAATATGATTGTTTATGTGGAGAGGAAAGTTCTGGAAGATCCAGCCCTTGCCAATGAGAGCTTTGTCTCTGTCAAGAAGAACATTTGCACTTTTAGAGAAGGTGAGACTTCATTTTCAATCAATCATTCATTCATTCCTTCATTTTTCTTTGGCTTAGTCATTAGGGGTCGCCACAGCGAAATGAACTGCCAAATATTCCAGCATATGGTTTACAGAGCGGAGGCCCTTCCAGCTGCAACCCACTACTGGAAATCTTTAATGCACGCTCATTCACACACACATACACACACTTATACACTACGGCCTATTTAGGTTTTTCAGTTCCCCCATAAAGCATGTGTTTGTACTGTAGGGGAAACCGGAGCACCTGGAGGAAACCCACGCCAACACAGAGAGAACATGCAAACTCCACACACTCAACCAGCGACCTTCTCGCTGTGAGGACACAGTGTTAACCACTGAGCCATCGTGCCGCCTTAATAACTATTATCATTCATTACTTTTCCTTCGGCTTAGTCCCTTTATTCAACCACTTTTCTAAATATCATTATTATTTATTTGGTTGGGGTGTGTTTGGGGTTTGTTCCATAAAATGTGAATCTTAAAGCAGTGGATCTGATTCAAGATGTAATATGTAAAACGTGACCTGTTGACATGATTTTGTAGATTATGACGATATTTCCAAATGCGTGGACTTCATCATTTGTTTGGGAGGAGATGGGACTTTACTGTATGCTTCGTCTCTCTTCCAGGTTTGGAAAACCTTTATTATTATTATGATTATAATTATTATCATTATTATTATTAGTATTATTATTAATAATTTTAGTGCTGGGAAAAGATTAACCAGGATTTATTGCTTCAAAAATAAAAAATTGTTTTGACAATATGTGTGTTTTATATATATATATATATATATATATATATATATATATATATATATATATATATATATATATATATACACACACACACACACAATTGAAGTAAGAATAATTTTTGTAAATACTTTTCAAATTATGTTTAACAGAGCAAGGAAATGTTCACAGTGTGTCTGATAATATTTTTTCTTCTGAATAAAGTTATTTGTTTGTTTTTAATTTTTTAAAAACCATTTTAAGGTCAAAATTATTAGGCCATTTAAGCTATATTTTCCGATAGTCTACAGAACAAACCATCATTATACAATAACTTGCCTAATTACCTTCTGCCTAGTTAAGCTAATTACCCTAGTTAAGCCTTTAAATGTCACTTTAAGCTGTATAAAAGTGTCTTGAAGAATATCTAGTCTAATATTATTTACTGTCATCATGACAAAGATAAAATAAATCAGTTTTTAGAGATTGTTTGAGATTAATTTGAGATTAGAGTTATTAAAACTATTATGTGCAGAAATCTGTTGATGAAATCTTCTCACCATTAAACAGAAATTAAGAAAAAAATATACAGTGGGCAAATAATTGGGGGGTGCTAATTATTTTGACTTCAATATATTTATATATTTATATAACAAACTATGCAAAAAAAGTCACATGGATATTTCAGTTAATATATAATCTGTATCATATACATATATGTTTATTTATACATAAGACATGTTCTTAAATATGAGCTTGCATGTGTTAAGTATATATACATAAATTATTAAATAGGTAATACAAGTAATTTATATATATATATATACACACACACACACACACACACACACACACACACACACACATATATATATATATATATATATATATATATATATATATATATATATATATATATATATATATATATATATATATATATATTAGGGGTGTAACGATATTACAAACTGAACCAAAATATCGCGATACACCAACCACGATACGTATCGCGAAACTCTCGTGGCGTACTGCAGTACTTTCACGCCCCCTGCTGCCTATTGTTGAGGTTGACGTCATTTGTCTCTAGCTAATTGAACCAATTTAAACATCTTTATTTTATCATTTGATTTGTTTGTATTAGTAAAGATGAGCTTTCGTTCTAAATATTACATTCTAAAGTTAGTATTTTCCAAGTGCATGTCATGTCATGTGACTTAAGTGAGCGATCACTTGGTTACTACTGTAATTGAATATCCCAAATGTCCTTAGGGAGGACAGGCCTGTTGATCTTTCACTATTCTACACCTTTTTTTTTTTTTCATTTTAGTTTACTTGGTTAAGATGGCTGCACTAAAGACTATTGTTTTTTCTGACTAGTCTATATTGGAGGTATTTATTTCATTGTTGTTGTTTACTCAGGCATTCTGACTGTACTAAAATGTGTTGGCAAAGTCAAAAAAGAAAAAGTTTAGTTTTTCTTGTTATTAAGTGAATCTATTGCTGTAAAGATGACATCAACCCTAACCGCACACCAAACTGAACCGTGGCTCCAAAACCGTGAACCGAACCGTGCCTTTGGTGTATCGTTACACCCCTAATATATATATATATATATATATATATATATATATAT